>NC_000084.6:52655000-52717500 GCF_000001635.26 Mus musculus
TGCTTGGCCTCTTAATTTGCTGTTTAGTCTTCTAGAATCTATTTTGCTCCCGGTAGTCAGAATCCATACTGGTTTCTTTTTGTTTTGTTTATTGTGGTCATGTTTTCTGTTTTCTCCATTAAGAGACTGCCCAAAAGCTGTGATTAAAAGCAGGCTGATTCTAAAAACATACATATTTTATGGTGTTTTATTTACCCCAAGGATAACATACCATTCACTTTGTTTCTGTCTTTGTGCCTCGGATCCCTACTAGACATATGGGGGAAGGAGCCTTTAATGCCACTGGAATCTGTTGCAATTCTATTCAATTAGGGCATTTTTTTTCTTTAGTTGGTGAGTAGTTTTCCTAATTCAATCACTGTCACATTCCACAACACCCAATCCTGTCATTTTGATACTTGCTGTCTCAAAAACCTGAATCTCTTCATCCCTTGAAGATCACGTAATCCAGGACATGAAGTTTTCTCTCTGTGAGCTCTGCCAACCCTGACTTTCCTATGACCACCTTCCTCTAATTTCACCTTCCTCCTTTTCCTCCTCTTTCTCTCCTTTCCTCTGAGCTCAATATCTCCAATCAACCCTCAGTCCCATCTCTCTCAGATGGTGAAGGAAGACCCTATTTTATAATCCTGTCACGGAAACGTCTCTTGACTGCACTCAGCTTTCATTTCCTTCAAGCTCCTTTTGATATCACTCCCTGCTTGTAGGTCTAAGTTTGAACATGAAGGTGGTCGTTATCAACACATTTGGCTTTATTGCTAGCCATGTTTCTGTATCAATCCACTCAGTAACCATGTTTGGTGCTTTTGTTTCTCCTTTATTACTCTTCCTTCTTTGGGGATCAGTTAATTTATCATATTTGATGTTTGGTTGCCCATCTCACCTGTCAACTTTAGTTCCTTCTCTTGCATATCTGTATGCACTAGTGGTTACTATATAAGTTAAAATACATGCCTTTGACTTTCAATATACATATTTTAAAACTATTTCAAGAAAATATAAACAAATGAATAACTATCTATTTTGGTTTTTGCTCCACAGTGTGTTATTGATGACTATCATTTGGTTTGTACAGATGCAGTATAAACTCTCTTTTGGATACTTTTGTCATAAAGACCATTACTAAGTCTTAGTATTCTGTATGGCAAAACTATGAAAACTTCAAAGCTTATTTTATTGACTGACCTAATTGTGTTTTATATTACTTTCCCATTGTTTCTTACAGAACAAGACTATTTACTGATATTTCCTTTTGTAATTTAAAATTTCTCTTAAAATTTTTGGCTCAATAAGTTTATCAGTAGTGGATCCTTTAACTGTTCTGGCCAAAAAATAATAATAATAATTATTGCATCTTAAGTTTTGAAGACTATTTTTACTGGACTAAAATTCTGAATTGACATTGTTTTATACTTATAGTAGGTTAATTGTTTTCTCCTATTATTTAAAAAAAAAATCTGAGGTCATTATTTTGTGGCCTCTATGTTTTTCTGCAGAGATTCCATAGAAAGAGACATATGAAAAAGAAGAAAGATTTATAGTAAGTAACAGATATGGAATGATCTCACTATAGACTTCTGGAAAACTCTATGATATTGCCTTTAGTGATTTATTTACCCACCAATTCTAATCGATATTAGCTACTCTTATTATTGTTGTGATCAAATACCTGACAGAAGTAATTTTTTAAATTTTATATTTTTATTGGATAATTTCCTTATTTACATTTCAAATATTTTCCCCTTTCCAGATCTTCCCTTTGGAAACCCCTTATCCTATTCCCCCTCCACCTGCCTCTATGAGGGTGCTCCCCACCCCCCAACCCCCCTCCCCCGCCTACTCACTTCTGTCTTCCAGCCCTGGCATTCTCTTACACTAGGGCATTGAACACCCACAGGCCCAAGGGCCACTCCTCCCTCTGATGTCCAACAATGCTATCCTCTGCCACATATGCTGCCAGAGCCATGGGTCCCTCTATGTGTACTCTTTGGTTGGTGGTCCAGTCCCCGGAAGCTTCCGGGGGTGGGGAGGGAGTCTGGCCTATTGACACTGTTACCCCCCCCCCCCACACACACACACACACGGGGCTGCATACCCCCTCAGCTTCTTCAGTATCTTTTCCAACTCCTCTATCAGGAACCCCACACTCAGTCCAACGGTTGGTTGTGAGATCTGCCTCTATATTTGTCAGGTTTTGGCAGAGCCTCTCAGGAGACAGCCATATCAGGCTCCAGTCAGCAAGCACTTCCTGGAATCCACAATAGCATCCAGGTTTGGTGACTATATATAGGATGGATCCCCAGGTGGGGCAGCCTCTGGATGGCCTCTCCTTCAGTCTCTGCTCCACACTTTATCTCCATATTACCTCCTGTGAATATTTTGTTCCCCATTCTTAGAAGCACTGAAGCATGTACACTTTGGTCTTCCTTCTTCTTGGGCTTCATATGGTCTGTATATTTAATCTTGGGTATTCTGAACTTTTAGGTGAGTGCATATCCTGTGTGTTCTTTTGTGACTGGGTTATCTCACTCAAGATGGTATTGTCAAGTTCCATTCATTTGACTAAGAATTTCATGAAGTCATTGTTTTTAATAGCTGAGTAGAATTCTATTGTGTAAACGTACCACATTTTCTGAGTGTCATCTGGGTTATCTGCACAGCTTCTGGCTATTATAAATATGGCTGCTATGAACATAGTGGAGCATGTGTCCTTATTACATGTTGGAGCACCTTCTGGGTATATGCCCAGGAGTGGTATAGCTGGGTCCTCAGGTAATACTATGTCTAATTTTCTGAGGAACTTCCAGACTGATTTCCAGAGTGGTTGTACCAGCTGGCCATCCCACCAACAATGGAGGAGTGTTCCTTTTTCTCCACATTCTCCCCAGCATCTGCTGTCACCTGAGTTTTGTTCTTTGACATTTTGACTGGTGTGAGGTGGAATCTCAAGGTTGTTTTGATTTGCATTTTCCTGATGACTAAGGATGTTGAACATTTCTTTAGGTGCTTCTTGGCCATTTGAGTTTCCTCAGTTGAGAATTCTTTGTTTAGCTTTGTTCCCACTTTTTAATAGGATTATTTGGTTCTCTGGAGTCTAACTTCTTGAGTCTTTGCAAATATTGGATACTATCCCTCTATCAGATGTAGGGTTGGTAAAGATCTTTTCCTAATCTGTTGTTTGCTGTTTTGTCCTATTGACAGTGTCCTTTGCAATTTTATGAGGTCCCATTTGTCAATTCTTGATCTTAGAGCATAAGTCATTGGTGTTCTGTTCAGGAAATTTTCCTCTGGCCCATGTCTTTGGGGCTCTTCCCAACTTTCTCTTCTGTTAGATTCAGTGTATCTGGTTTTATGTGGAGGTTCTTGATCTATGTAGACTTGAGCTTTGTACAGGGAGATAAGAATGGCTCTATTCCCATTCTTCAGCATGATAACCACCAGTTGAACCAGCACCATTTGTTGAAAATGCTGTCTTTTTTCCACTGTATGGTTTTAGATCCTTTGTCAAAGACCAAGTGATCATAGTTCTGTGGGTTCATTTCTGTGTCTTCAGTTCTATTTCATTGATCTACCTGCCTGTCACTCTATCAAGACCATGTAGTTTTTATCACTATTGCTCTATAATACAGCTTGAAGTCAGGGATGCTGATTCCCCAAGAAGTTCTTTTATTGTTGAGAATAGTTCACTATCCTGGATTTTTTTGTTATTCCAAAATGGCTTTGAGAATTGCTCTTTCTACCTCTATGAAGAATTGAGTTGGAATTTTGATGTGGATTGCATTGAATCTGTAGATTGCTTTCGGCAAGATGGCCATGTTTACTATATTAATCCTGCCAACCCATGAGCATGGGAGATCTTTCCATCTTCTGAGGTTAACAGGAAGCAATCTAATGGAGAGTTGATTTTGAGGGTACATTCATCACAACAGCAACTGTAAACTTCTTCTTTAAACACTCAGAGGAATATCTCCTAAGTGATTCCTAATCTGAACAAGTTGACAATTACAGTCTCAATGCTGTCCAAAAGTCAAGGTTAAAGTCCATCAGAGACTCAAGATAATCCCTTAACCATGAGTCCTCATAAAATAAAAAAGCCAATTTCTAATATACCCTGACAGACCATTCATTCCTCCCATTCCAAAAGGAAGAAACTGAAATAGCAAGTAAAGAACAGACTAAAGCAACAATAAAATAAGCAGGGGAAATACCAATCCCCAAAGCTCTATGTGCCCATCATCTGGACATTTGCTTGTTTGTTTGTTTAGTTATTAATTTATTAGCGCGTGTGTGTGTATGTGTGTTCACATGTGCATGGAGTGCCACAATGTGCATGTGGAGGTCAGAGAACACCTAGCAGGAGTTTACCCTCTCCTTGTATGGGCTGCAGGGGCTCTAACTCAGGTTTACTAGGCTTGATGAAAGGCCTTGTACTCATTGAGCCTTCTCATCTCCCAGTCAGAGGCTCATTATGTCATCATATGGATTCCAGATATTACCCACTACAGGATGTCTTCCCACATTAGTCACACCTCTTTGGAAATTCACTCAAAAACATACCCAGAGGTGTGTCTCCCCAGTGATTCTAAATCCAGTCTATTGGCCATGAAGATCACAGGCAAGATGCTGGGTATTCATCTACCAACTTGATGAGTAGGCTTGTCTGTGGTGGACCTCACTCCAGACTCAGAAAGACGGTGCAGGTACTTGCAGGAGAGAGTGTAGACAGACCTGTTTCCTGCTCTCTGATGACATTTTCATTTTCAGACACATTGGCACATTAGATCTTGCCACTATGTAGAGGAGAATTCTAGCCTCCATTCCTATTGAGTTTCCCAGCATTACACTCAGGTGCAAGGATTGGAAGATCAATCAATCTTTTAAACAATGAGAATACATTTCAGACAATACCTCTTTATTCCCCTCCAAGGTCAGATCCACTCATGTAACAGCATAGTTTGATCTCTTAAATTGCCAAAGAAGTTAAATTCACCAGACTGGTTACAGTTTTCTTTTTGTCTCTGTCTTTCTGTCTCCTTCTGTCTCTGTCTCTCTCTCTCTCTGTATATATGTGTGTGTGTGTGTGTGTGTGTGTGTGTGTGTGTGTGTGTGTATGTGTATGTGTATGTGTATGTGTATGTGTATGTGTATGTGTATGTGTATGTGTATGTGTACGTGCATGCCTTTGGAAGTTAGGAGTTATAGGCAATTGTGACTTTCTGGGAACTGAATTTAGGTTCTCTGTAAGAACAGTACTTTAACTACTAAGCTATCCCTCTTCCCATGATAATTGGAATTAACAATGTTAACTTTCCATATAAACTGATTTTACTGTAACTTTCAAATAAGATTTCCACACTTGTGCTTTATCTAATGAGTTATATTATTTCCAGCCAACAATGATAAGGCGTCCACCAACAATTGTTTGTTACATCTGTGGCCGTGAATATGGGACCAAATCTATTAGCATTCATGAGCCACAGTGTCTGAAAAAGTGGCATAATGAGAACAATCTGTTGCCTAAAGAACTAAGGAGACCAGAACCGAAAAAACCAGAAGTCAGAACCATTACTGGTAAGTTCTGTCAAGAGGGGTTGGGGGAGAGAGTGAGTTCAGAGATTTTTTTTTTCTTTCTTACTAGTTTGAACATCTGAAATCAGCAGCACTTACTGTCTTAAAGAAGTCAAATTTGATTTTTAAAAGATATTCTGGAATGTCTTTCCAGTGATATCTTCAGATGCTGAGACACATCCTTCAGATGTTTTTTTCCTGGCAAAACCTAGTGAAAGGGACCCATGAGAATTTACCATTTTGCCTAAATGATTTTTATATATTGTCATGCCTGATATTTTTGACAGACTTGTTTCGTTTATAAAAGTGTCTTGAGTACCAAACTCAAAATTCCCACCAGGTCAACTAGTCAGGTTACAATTTAAAAAAAAAGAAAAGAAAAGAAAAGAAAAGAAAAGAAAAGAAAAGAAAAGAAGAGAAAAGGAAAGAAAAAAGGTTTTTTCTTATCTGAACAAAGAGGGGAGATGCCCCCAACCAGCTACTGTTGTCATTAAGAAACTTAGCCCAAGAGGGCTATAATTTTGAATGAATGCAAAGGGAACCAGAAAGCTAGACATCTTGATGGAATGTTCAGATTTTGATAATTTTGTTTTATTCTTTTATTTCTGCAATCAGTATTATAAGGTACTGTTCACCCCAAGTAAACGAGGAGCTGTAGTTTCTCAGGTGAGGGTTCACAGAATGCTGGGTTTCCTCAGAGTGTGAGCAGAGTTAAGAAAAGAAAAAAAAACACATGTCAAATTATATAGGTAGATTTATTTACATAATTGCCATGCAAACTCAGTCTCAATTATCATATTTCTATCATTGATTTTTCTCATTTGATTTCCTCATCCTTTAAGGGATATTTTATTTAAAGAGAAGCATATTTCAATGTCCCTTTCCTGTGTAGTCATAGCTATTGTGCAGGCTGTTTATCATTGGCCAATGTGATCCGAGAAGAGACGACAACCCAGTAAGTGAAATCCAGGTTGCTATAAGTTCGAAATACTATTGAAACCCAGCTATTCATAGTCCTAGGCAAGATGGGACTTAAAGGTTGGAAGGAATTCAGAGTGAATATACTGGAGAAATGAGCTAAAGAACACCGAACTGTTCTTGGCAGAGAACCACAGTTCTGTTCCCAGCATCCACATGGCAGCTCACAACCATCCATAACTCCAGTTCTAGGAGATCCAACATCCTCTTCTGACATCCTTTCACATAAGGCACACATGTGGTACACATACATGCATGCAGGCAAAACACACATAAAATAAAATAAAATAGGATAAAATAAGCTGAACTATCCATGCATTGGAATCATAGCATTTAACTCCAGAAAGACTACCTAGAACTTCTGCCTTGGCACACAAAACAATCTTCCCTAATTCTCTGTATCACTTTTTCTGCTTGATCTTTATTAATATATGGATAGAAGAAGTGGGGATGATGGTGGGCAATCCCTGGGATGTGTTGGGAGCTCACTGTTTGCCACTGTTGGCAGAGCGAATGGGTAGATCCTGTCCTTTCACTTGCCTGAAGTTTTCCTCTTGGCTTCATGCTTTTATCTCTGAAGGTGCCTTTCTCCTCTAAGTAAATAAAATTGGCATCTCCTCACCCATACTTCTTTTCCTGGATCCACAGTCAAAGGCCTATGCAGAAACATTGCAATGAAAAGGTCAGTGCTATTCTTTGCTCTACAGAGTTTTCAAAGCACTCAAAATCTACATTCATGTGCTGGAAAGATGGCTCAGCCATTAAGTCCACAGATTGCTCCTGCATGGGAGGGAACCAGAGTTCCTGTCCCTGTACCATATTTGGCAGCTCACAATTGCTTGTAACTCCAGCTACAACACATACTACATCTCTGGCCCCAACAGGCATGTGTATTCATGTGTATACACACACACACACACACACACACACACACACACACACACACACACACACTTAAAAATAAAAGCCAATCTTTAAACACACGTGTGTAGTAGTGACACTTGCTTTATCTTAAGGAGAAATACCAAGCTGCACCAGGTCGAAATCTCCATTAAAAGCAGACATGCTAAGAATCTAAAGGATTGTTATGGTTGTGTGAACCATTAAGATAGAAATCATGAACCTAGCCTAGTGTTTAATGGAGTAACATACACTGGCCAATGATAAAAACAGATCCATTTTGAGTGCCTGGCCACATTTGAGAGACCTATTTTCAGAGATCTTGGGACATAGTCAATTTAATGTACTAAAGTCATTCTATTTAAATACGGCTTATTAAAGTTAAATCCCACATTGTTCCTTTAAATAAAGCCACATGCTTTTCTCTCCCGTGTGCTGCCAGAGAAGAGTACACATTTCTCAGCTCTTTTTGTTTGATTAAGGACACTTCTTCCCTTCAGCTTATTTTGTTTGCATTTTTCACTTTAATTAGTTAAAGAACGTCTGTGGTTATGGCCATGAAAAGATGATGTTTTTCAGAGTATAATTCATCTTAAATTCACTCTCAGTTGTCAGTTTGAGTCTCTGAAAACATTCCAGGGAAGTATTGCATAAAAGAAAAACACAAACACGAGTTCTTTCCCCATTGTATGCTTTATATTTATAACCAACAGAAAGAAAGCCAAAAGTTATATTCTCAAGATAACAATGTGTAAGCAAAGATGGTAATAATTAGTGAAGAATGCATATCATAACAAGAAACTGTATCTTTCCCCTTTTAATATTCAAAGCAAAAAAAAAAAAAGTCTCCAGTCCCTAGCTGAAGGAATGCTCAGCACTGTTTACTATTTATTTATTAAGATCTGGCAAAGTCATGTGATTGACTTGAAAACACCAGTCAAAAGGTATTCTCTGTGACTGTCTTCCATAAATAGTAAAATATGGTTTCTGAGATTGTAAACTAACCCATTTTACCATTTTACTTTCCTTTTCATAAATATATATGAAAACATATATGAAATATATATGAACATATATATATATTCTTTTTTCCCCCTCCCTCTTCCTTTCCTTTTTGCAGCCAAAGGGTTCTACGATCTTGACGCCTTAAACGAAGCTGCTTGGACAAGTGCCCAGAGCCAATTGGTTCCCTGTAACGTTTGTGGGCGGACCTTCCTGCCAGACAGACTAATTGTCCACCAGAGATCTTGTAAACCCAAAGCCTCCAAGTAAAGCCCTTTCCTCAGCACCGAGTGTGATAGGAGTGAACGCCTTCCAAAATGATGGTGAAGAGATGGCAGGGGGAGGAAACCAGGAGAACCAGAGCTGAGGGAGCACTGGCCCAGACTGGAGGGACCAGGCTCTTTCCAGCTATTAGGGGACCATGTCACACTTTGTGTCAGCAGGAATTACTGGCAGACTGGTTCTTATCAGAGCTGGAAATTTTGTCCAAAGGACATTTCTCAGGCAATTGTTGCCAGATTTCTCTCATTCTGGTTTCCTCGACAAGGGTTTGTACCTCAGAGTCAGGCTTGTGCGTGCCTGGTGAACAGAGGCTTACAAAGGCAATCTGAGACAATTCTAGGTTGTACGCAGTATAGACTTCCACCCTAATCCTTTGCTTTCTGACCCAAGGAGGATGCTTTTACACCGACTGAGAAGTTTCATTACCTTGTACGAGCTTCTGACAGGGTAGATTAACTTAAGAGGCCTGAAGATGTTAACAGCATTAGAACTGTATTTGGCGCTGTTTCTAACAACACGGATTGCTGCTGAGATGTTGCATAGTCAATGGCACCAGCCTCAATGTCTCAGGAGACCTCTGTAACACAATTCATCAAAATGGGTGGAGGCAAGCTCCTTCCTCCTGTAGAGGTCTAAGCAAGGGTTCATTATACCCTCTTTGGGTTTTATAGATTCTTCATTGTTTTTTTTTTTTTTCTTTTTCTTTTTCTAAAAGCCTGCCAGAAAGTTCTGTGCCTCCCCGCCCAGACCCATGCACCCTAAGTAGGCTGTGAAAGAGCTTTGTATTTCTGAGACTTTGAGTGTGTTTTAATCCAGGGAGGGCTCTCCTGGAAGGAGGCCTGGGGCCAGAGAGGTGCTCTGCCCAGGAAACTCTGCCCTCCTGGGCAGCATTGGCTTTGCCTAGATGCCCAGCATTCTACTTGGGATCTTTGTTCCTGACTGGGCTGAATTCCAAGACCATGAAGATCCACTGGGTTCCTGTAGTCTTTGCCTCCACCAACTTACAAAGTACTGACAGTTAGAAATCACAGGCAAATTCATTCAACCTTAGATTTTGGTTCCACATTCTACTTATTATCTGTGGTTGGGTTAGGGGTAATTGTGCCAATCACTCTGTTTTCTTTTCTGTTTGCCAAAGGAACCAAGTGATGATTTTAAAAACAAACAAACAAAAAAACAAAAAACAAAAAAACAAAAAACAAACAAAAAAAAAAAAACCTGGAGATACTCTGAAACAAGAATCTTGTGAAAGGGCTAGCAATTAATGACTCTATTTAATAATAGCTCCATTCTTTCTACTTGCTAACCTAAATGGTGGAGTGTAGCATATTTGAGTATACTGGGTGGTCGGGTATCCAGGAATTGTTCTAAGGGCTTTGTATATAGCAACGCATGTATGTCTCATATCAGGCTCACAAATAGATGGAGTTATGGTCATTTTGCAAATGAGAGACACCATACTTAGACTAAACAGTTAGCTTGGGATCACACAAAGATTGAGGTAAGTAACAAATAAAGAAACAGTACTGGCTGAGCTTTCAAGCCAGCTGGAATCTGTTGCTGTTTATGACAGATATCAGCACCAATACAATTATCCACACATACACACACATATATGCTCTGACAAGGGTGGCATTTCTCTCATAACATCTAGGAACTAAGGCAAACAAGAATCCTGGCACCCTTTCCATTCTCCTGCTCGTCTAGATTTATCTTAGGCTGAAGTAAGACCAAAATTTGGAAGTAGGCTGTTACAGGTTTCGAAAGGTATTTTAGTATTTTGCTGATATTCCAGGAATAAGTGAGGGAGGGGGAGTGGAGAGGTAGAGCACACAGTCGCCTCGTCTTTGAAAGGAGTTGCAGCTAAGCATCACAAACACAGCCAAATAACAGCAGCTTTACCTATACGAGGTAAGCCTCCAAGTTCCTGAAGTGTTTGAAAATGAGGGGCTCTTCCGGGGATTATCACACCCTACGAGAACTGTGAACGGGTTTGAAAAATCCATCAAGGCATTGACTGTGGGGATTCCACGTGGAGTTCCAGCTCAGCTGGACCTCAAATGTTCCATGGACTCAAACATGGAGAGAGAAAGCTCAGTTGTAATTACATCACCCTCAAGTTCTGGTCCATGATGAAGGCGAGTTATCAAACCCTTGCCATGTGTAGGCATGAGCTCACCAGCTCTTTGCCAACTACCCCTTCCCTCCAGCAAGTTCACATCTGTTGAAGATCTCTGCAGTTCTCAAAACAAAGTCGTTGAACAATGGTTGGCACCTCCACAACTCATGAATTTGAACCTTCTAGCTTCCATAGCAATTCCCTACATGATAAAGAATAATAGGTGAAGCTACGTAGAACTCTCCATTAGCCCAGGTAGCTATTGGTGTGGAATCTAATGCCGTTAAAAATACCACCCCTAAAGCAATGTCTTCTTCACTCTGCTACCTGCTGCAGTACATACTTTATCTGAGTTATCTTCTGGGGGTTATGGGAATGATCCTTTACATACTGAATCTCCATGAAAGTGACAAGTTATGTCATACCAAAAGACAATGAATGGCAAGGGTGTTGTAGTAACAGACATTGCTACTATGTATAATCACTTAAACATTTTACATCCATTATGGGGCTCTCTCCAGGCAGCTACGTCATAGTATTTTTGTAACAAGTATTTCCAGATGATGTTTCAAAGTGACTTTCTGTCCAATTGCTTTAGTTTGAGGAACATGGGTTTCTTTGTAGAAAAAAAAGAAAAAGAAGAAGCTGCTGCTATCGGAGTTTCTTTGGAACTATGAGTAAGGAAGAGAGATCAGAAATCCAATCTCTTTTGCTTCCTGAAAGCAGGCCTTGGACTTTCTGTTTTTGTCTCCTTCTGGTATTAATTTCTTTTTCTTCTTCTTCTTTTTTTTTTTATTGCGTCTAACACCAATTAGAATGGCTTGAATCCCATATCATGTCAAGGCAGGAAGCTCAGCCCTTTCCTTCCGCTACTCTGAGAGGTCCTTCCCCTAGTCTGGCGGCAGGCCATCTTGCCTTATCACTTGCCTTTCATACAGATTCGATATCTGGCCCGAACAAACAGTTGGCCCCACCCTCTCTTCTTATCAAGAGGTGAAAGGTAAGGTTTTCCCTGAACTTGGAAGAAATATCACAAAAGAAAAGCATCCAGGCTTTCAGCAGAGGCCATTTGGCTGAAATTTTGGAAAAACTCTTGATACAGGGTGGTACTGGGTTATTCTTTAAAATCATGTTAGAAAGATACTCAACTAGATACCCTCAAAGACCAAAGTAGAATGAAATCTCTTGTTTTCTACATCCAGGTAGACTTGGTTCTGCAGTCACACCAAGGCTTCATTTAAATGGTTTTAGTCCCACTGTTATCATCTGGGACAAAAAGGAAGATGAAGATGTCAGAGACAAGTGCTGTGTCCCCTGATACCACTGTATCTCTCTGGAAATGCTTTTCATTCCTAGTTATGAAAGCACAATATTGAATTAAAATGGTGATGATAACAAAAAAGTGATAAATACAATGAAAACCGATATAGGTGTCACAGACCCAGGTTCTATTGCTGATTCCCATTGAGCCACTCTATTGGTTTAGAGTAGTGGTTGAGATGCCTTTGAGTTAGCAGAGCTTGTATCATGCAAAACCTCTAGGATGTCAATATCATATTATCTAAAACTACTTTTCTCTTGCTTTGATAGAATACCCTGACAAGAAGCAACTTAGGGGTGAAAGGTTTTATTTTGACTTACAAGTCCAGAGAATACAGTCCATCTATTGAAGATGACGTGGTAGCAGGAGACTTTCTAGTCAGTTTGTCATATTTTGTCTATACGTAGGAAATGGAGAATATAGATAGTGGGAGCCAGGCTTTAAAACCTCAAAGCCTGCTCCAGTAACATACTACCTGCAGCTAGGGTCTCCTACAAGTTTCATACTCCACCCAAACAGTATTACCTACTGGGGGCCAAGTATTGAAACTCATGAACCTCCTGAGGACATCATTAAAGCCACAGCAGATGGCAAAGGGACTTCAGAGGTGTGTTTAAGGCTGTTATGGACCTTGAATGGGAAGCCTGTCCTAGATTCTACTGGTGACATTAAGTCTAATTACATGAATCACTAAGAGTAAAAAAGCAAGAAGACCAAGAGAAGAGAAACAGAAGCATAAGGATTTAGCTCCCATTGCAGGGTCTTAGATATAAGGAGCCAGCTATAAGAACTAAGGCATATGGGAGCTAAGGGCTAGCAAGGAAATGAGCTTCAGTCTTACATCTATGCCAAAAACAAATAAACAAACAAACAAAACTATAAATAACCAGGAAAACAGATTCTCCCCCAGAGCCTGTAGAAAGGGATACAGTGTTGCAACATCTTTTTAAATTAAGAAAGCTCAGGCTTGGACTTCTAACTCTATGGAACTGTATGAACCTTTGTGTTGTGTAAGCCACTAAGTTTATAGTAATTTGTGATGGTAATAACACAGTCAAAAACAGAACACATTTCTAGTGGTTTGCGTAAGACTTCCCTCATAGGCTGTGGAGAGTTGCCAACTGTTGTCCCCTGAGTCGCTGACTCTCTTTGGAAAGCTTTAGGTGCAGGCTTAGTGGAGGAAGCATGCCACTGAGGTTGGGTTTTGCAAGTAAAAGGCCTCCCTGCCTTCAGCAGATGCTTTCTCTGCATCCTGCTTCCATTTAAAAAATGCTGCAAGCACCTCAGCTTCTCAGCTTCCTGCTCCTCACTGTGCCTGCCACTTGCTGCCAAGCTTCTCCACCATGATGGGCACTCACCCCTCTGGAACCGTAAGCCTAAAGAAATTCTTGCTTAAGTTGGCCCGACCACGACGTTTTTGTCACGGCAACAAAAGTAACATATAATATAATATCCATGTGGCATAAGGTAGAATCCTGTGTTAATCAGAGGTACAGCTTTCGAGCCCACAAAGCAGAGTGGACATTCCACTTTTGGATCCACTAAAAGACAACTAAGCAACACGTCCTGGGGCAGATAGCCCAGGAAACACTGAATGGGTGAACCATCAAAACAATCTGAAGTATAGAGAAGGAGTGGATTCATTGATTGATAAACTATCATGTAGTAAACTGACCTTCAATACTTCCATCTCCCTACTTTGAAACTTCCCTCTGTGACCCCTTCATAGTCCTCATTAGTATCCCTACTTTAAACATACACCCCACAACTGCCCAGACTTAGCTTTCTGTTGGACCAAAATGTAAATACTCCATGCCCCAGATATTCCTCTGTACGAGTCACTTCTGTGTACCTGCCAACTAAATATCGAGGAACAACTTAAGAAGGATTTATCTGGGCTCATCATTTCAGGGGAAGATCAGGGCTTGGAAGGCAGAGTGAGCAGAGTTTGTGGACTTATACATAGGAAGCAGAGATGATGGCAAGAAGTGTCCAGGAGCAATCACTCACCCTTGACGATCTGCTTCCCCCAGCTTGACCCACATCCTAGTTTTCTGACATTTCTGAACTTCCTGAAATAGCCTCACTAGCTGGGAACCTACACTTTAACAAGTAAGGCTGTAAGGAGCTACTTCATATTCAAATTGTTAACAGTCTTCCCCTCGTCTGCAAAGGCTCTCATGATCATCTCATAATGAACAGTCTTAAAGTTCCTCTGTTATTCCAAGTCCCAGATTCAAAGTCACTTCTGAGTCTCCAGGCAAACTATTACCTGTAAGCTCCTATAACAAATCCAAAATAAAATTACCTTTGGCACAGAGAAAACATTTCCATTTCAAATGGGAGGAGTGAGGGCACGATAAAGAAGATGGGACCAAGGCAGGGCTGAAATCCAGCGCGGCAAACAACAAACCCTATAATAGCTCTGTGTGTGGCAATGGGGGCATGCACTATCATGAGTTGATGCCAAGAGTGCCTTGTCCCTGATGGACTTGACTTGGAGCTGACTCCTCTCATTGCCTGTAGCTTTCCTTAATGGATAACCCACATGGCTGACATCTCCAGCAAGCTGGGGTCTTCACGAATGGTTAGATTTCAACCTCACAGCATACATTGCATACATTGTCTTCTTGGGGGCTGCCAACAGGAATCCTCACCCTAGCATAGTACTGGGGTTTTCAGCCTTTCTTTTGAAATGTGTGTTGTAACTTCTCTGGCCCCATAACTCATGTATTCTGTACAGGTGAAAAACCAATATCCTATAGTCTGCCATCAGTTTGTGCATTACTTCACACACACACACACACACACACACACACACACACACACACACACAGAGAGAGAGAGAGAGAGAGAGAGAGAGAGAGAGAGAGAGAGAGAGGAGAGATGCAATAGCCTCTGTGTAAAGGGTACACAGTATCTCTCTCTTCTCGGGAATATCTTTCAATTGAGTTTATCATTGTATTCCTGAAACCTGTGACAAGTGCATTCTAGCCGATTCCTGAGATGCTCTTGAGACATCTTTTCTATTGTCCGAGTGCAAAGTGCTTGCCTTTTAAAATTATATCCTTTACTCCTCCCCCACCGTGTGTGTGTGTGTGTGTGTGTGTGTGTGTGTGTGTGTGTGAGAGAGAGAGAGAGAGAGAGAGAGAGAGAGAGAGAGAGAGAGAGGATTGTACAGAAGTTTCCTCCTAGATTAAACTCATCCATTTTAGAGGGAAACTCCTTAAGACACAGGATGGGATGTTTACAAGGAGGTTGAACCAACAGGATATTCTAAGGGGAGGTGAAACATTTCATCTTGTAGGAAAATGTGTTAACCTTAGGAAGTAAACACCTCAATGGTTTCAGGAAGTCCCTGAAACTGAACAAATTACCACAGTGTGCTATTTGGGGGCTCTTTATGCTTGCAGAAGTAACCCACCATATACCTGTAAGTAACCCAATAAAACTCATTGGTTCACGAAGCTTTAGTTTAGTGGTATCCATAATTAGGTTTGTCTTTGATGGTTTTTAATCTGGCATGATAGAAAAATAAAAATTAGATGTTTGTGCATGTTACTGCAGAAATAAAGCCACGTGACACTCACACAACAACCACAGGACAGTCACACACAACCATGCATGGTACATATGTGGAGATCTGGATAACTTGTTGGGAGTTTGTTTTTTCTGACATAGGCAGCCTGCTTCTGTGCTCTCTCACAGAAGTTCCTCTCCCCACCTCCCTCCTGCAGCAAGCTCAAGACTTCCTTCCCCTCCCTGGCCATTCAGAGAGGACCCAATCTGGCACTGGAATATTGATATACCCAGTTTCATAAAGACAACCCCTAAGGAGAACCCGAGGAGCCACAGATGCCAGCTTGAGAGTAGACAAATGGCAACCTACCTTGCCTTATGTCACCCAGGCTGGCACTCTCTCTGATAAATGGCTAAGCACTTTCCAGGTGCAGCTGGCACCTGCCCTTGGGAAAGAAGCAAAACAAAAACCCAAGCATTCTTGGGAAGATTAGGGTCCCGCATTTTGATCATGAAAGGAGGGTAATCACTAGTCGTAAAACACACTAGTTTCTGATAGCACCATAAAGTTACTCCCCAGGTCAGAAGAGTTCCCCCCTCCCAGTCCCATGATTCTGCCTTGCCTCCTGAACAAATGATATCGTGTTTGAAAAATAACTTGCCTTGTCGCCTCCCCAGGCACCCGAAAATCCAAAAAATTCCTGACTATGCTGTATATAACTACCAAGCCTTCTAGGCTCCAGGTCTCACTCTTGTTCTGTGCATGAAAAGTTTATGATCCGAGTCTGACTGGTATTAATAAAGAGACTCTTTTATATCTTTTCATCGGACCCAGCAGTTCTTAGAGCTCTCCTGGGGGGTCCCTCAGAATTGTGGACACAACACCACCACATGGGGCCCAGGGATTATACCCAGATTATCAGGTTTGGTGACACATGCCCTTATCAGCTAAACCATTTTACTGGGCCTTTTCTTCTAATGGTATTAATATCTTTAACAGTTATACCCATGCCAAAACGTTGGAGGTGTTGATTTGTTTGTTTGTTTGTTTGTTTGTTTTCCTTCATATTGTTCAAATGTTTTGGCTCTGCTCTTTGCTCCCAATTTTCACTATAAACCAACTTAAAAGCACCCAACTATAAGCATCCTCTGTGTGTGTGTGTGTGTGTGTGTGTGTGTGTGTGTGTGTGTGTGTGTGTAAGATGTGGTGAATTTGATCAGTTTAAGGGACTTCCTGAAACTACTAAGGTGTTACTTTCTAAGCTTAACATCAAATGCTCAGCTGTCTTGAAGTGTCTTCTGTCCAATTAGCCTATTACTTTAAATTTTAGATTCATTCATGGGACACAGAGAAAATATAAGTTGTATTATCTACACTTTTCCCCTGTTACTGTGATAAAATACCCCAATAAAAAGAGCTTAAGAGAGGCTTAACTTGGTTCACAGTTTGAGGGGGCAGTTCATCAAGTCATGGTGGAAGGAACTGGTATCCTTGCTCCCACAGTCAGGAAACAGAACAGTAACTAGCTGTAGACAATTGGCTTTCTCCCTTTTTTGTAGTTCAGAAGCTAAGTCTATGGTATAGTGCTGATCATTTTTATGGTTGGCACCTAAATTAACCTGTGCTGGTTAGTTTATGTCATCTTGACACCAATTAGAATCATCTGGCAGGAAGATAACTCAGCTGAGTAACTGCATCCTCCATCAGACCAAACTCTGGGGCATTCTCTTGATTAGTGATTGACATGGGAGAGCTAAACCCACTGTGGGTGTGCTGCCCCTAGAGAGGTGGTCCTGGATTATAAGAAAACAAACTGGGTAAGCCAGGGAGAGCAGTCCAGGAAGCTGCTTCTGTCCACAGTTCCTTCCTCTGTTCCTGCTTAAGTTCCTGTCCTAGCTTCTCTCAAGGATGGACTGAAATAAAGATCTGTAAGCCACATACATCCTAACTTACTCAAGTCACTTTTTGTGCTCGTGTACAAAAAGCAACAAAGCAACAAAGAACTAAATGAATATCTCACCCAAGGAAGAGAATCTCTTATTAGTATGTCTTACTAGGTGATGGAGTTTCTTAAATCCCGGTAAGTTGATCATCGTTATCAACCATCACATATATCAAGAGAAGTCTTTAGTCCATATTTTTATCAGTGATATGTTCCTATCATAATTGGCCATTATGCTGTTTATGGATCTCCCGGTCTTCTCCATCCTCATTCTTCAAATGCTTCCAAATTCTTTCTAAATTGAGTTTCAAAGGTTTCTTTGAGTCGCATTATCAGATAGCTGCAGCAATAACCCCACTTCTCTGGTACCAGTGTTTTGTTTGTTTATATTAGTGACATTTTTCATTGCTGTGACAAATATCCTCAACTGAACAAAGGAGGAAGGAGTTATTTCAGGTCACAGTACAAACAATTTCAGTCTACTGTGAAGTGGGAAGCATGGTAAAGCAGGGTAGTCCACAACATGGCATCCAGAAGTAAGAGAAAATGGAAAAAAAAAAGAAGGGTCTAGGGCTGAGGTACCCCTAAAGACTGACCCCTGACAACATGCTTTCTCCAGCTAGTTACCACCCCTAAGCATTTCAAATAATCCAATAAAACTTCCAAAATAATGCCACCAGCTGGAGATCTAACCTTTAACTCAGAAGTTTGGAGGCAGTGGATATTTCATCTAAAGACATAAAATCATCCATCTTTCCTAGTCAGTTCTTCAAACTTTACTATCTGTTTCTCATCTTTTAAGGTATTGATTTGAAGAGACATCTTTATTAAACAGATCCCAGAGAATCACTTGAGTGTATAATATGATAGAGTTACTTTAAAAGAATATTCATGATAATATTGAGTGTTGAGCTGGGCACCATGGTGCATGCGCTCTTACAGTTCCAGCTAGCATTCCAGAGGTTGAAAAGGTAGAGCCATTGCTAGTCTAAGCTTTATGAACTTTATAGTTAGTTCCTAGTTTGTAGTAGGAGACCTTGTCTCAAGAGAGCAAGTGAAGAAGGAGATGAGGCAGTGTGCTGGCTGGTTTTGTGTGTCAACTTGACACAAGCTGGAGTTATTACAGAGAAAGGAGCCTCCCTTGAGGAAATGCCTCCATGAGATCCAGCTGTAAGGCACTTTCTCAATTAGTGATTAAGGGGGAAGGGCCCAGTCCATTGTGGGAGGTGCCACCCCTGGGCTGATAGTCCTGGGTCCTATAAGGAAGCAGGGTGAGCAAGCAGAGGAAGCAATCCAGTAAGCATCACCCCCTCCATGACCTCTGCATCAGCTCCTGCCTCCAAGTTCCTGCCCTGTGTGAGTTTCTGTCTTGACTTCTTTGGTGATGGACAGCAATGTGGAAGTGTAAGCTGAATAAATCCTTTCCTCCCCAACTTGCTTCTTGGTCATAATGTTTTGTGCAGGAATAGAAACCCTGACTAAGACAGGTAGATATAGGAGGAGAACGAAAAGCTTAAAGAAAGAGAGAAAGAGAGAGGGAGAGAGAGAGAGAGAGAGAGAGAGAGAGAGAGAGAGAGGGAGGGAGGGAGGGAGGGAGGGAGGGAGGGAGGGAGGGAGGGAGGGAGGGAGGAAGGAAGGAAGGGGATGAGTTATATTTTTATCTAAAGTAATTAAATCAGGAGTTTAGACAAATACTGAGATGATGTAAAGAAAGCATAAAACCAGTACTAACATTAACTGTTAATGTCCTTTTCCCCAGAATGCAGACCTACTCCAGGGTAAAGCCATGTCTGACTGTTGGGATATTGATTTACAGCATGTGTTATCATAAGGTATTTAGTATAACAAACAAATAAGCAAACCCAAAAAATAGAGTAGTGGCTTAAAATAAGACCCTGGCTCATTTCCTGTTCTAAACAGGGCACTGAGCAGGAAAGCACTTTATTGAGATGGATCTCTTTCAGACTGATGAATATCTGTTGTTTTCTTCATTCACCAAGGTGCTCTCAGAAGTTATCCTGAGGTAAGGGCCTCTTCTCTCAGTCTACCCAAAGGAGAAAAGTGCAAAATGTTTCAAGCCAGGTCTGAGGGAATATTAACCATTCCTCGAATTCACTGGCCAAAAAAACAACATAACACAACACAATAACAATAAAACCTCATTAATATGACTGCACCTAAGTGCAAGGAGGCTGGGAATCATGTTCTAATTGAGACATCAGAGAGAGAAGATGAACAGAGATCCAGGGGAGCAATTCGTCATCTCTACCATATGTCCACATGTAAATCAATACTATTTCTAAAAGAAGAAGAGAAGGAGGAGGAGAAAAGAAAAGAAAAAGAGGAGTAGAAGAAAAGAAGAAGGAGGAGGAGGGAGAGGAGGAGGAGGAAGAGGAGGAGACAGGACACTATTCTTGACAGAGAGGTAGATAACTTGTAAGAAGGAGTAAAACAGTACAGCTTAAAGTTGGCTACTTTTTCACACATAAGGATCCTAACATCAGTCACTTTTTATAGGAATGAAATGTTTTTGTTAATTGCTTAAAGAAGTGCTCCATTGGTATCTTTTATATGCAAACTTTGGCCCCAAGTTTAGTCTCACTGGACAAAAACTAGAGGCCATTTTGGAAAAGGATGTAGATATTCACATTTATGTCAGGCAGGACTCTAATTTTGAGCAATTATTATGAAACAAAAGGGTTCTCATCCTCTGTCTAGCACTTGACAAGACATAAATGACAACACATACATTGGATTTCTTCTTTTTTTTTTACTCCAAACTAACTCTCCAGTACCTATAGTTATAGGGAAAGATCCGGGGACCACAGGATCTTGTCAGCAAGACAGACTGAGGTGAGGGCACCTCCCGTCACTGGAATCAGAGAAGAGTTCCATTCACTTACCAAGTTTTCAATGTTGCTTTCCTGCATTCGGATCTGACTTTTGTATATTTTTCTTCAAGTCCGCAGCAAACGTTTTAGTTACTCTGTCTTGTGAAGAGCTGGCCTGGGTTACTGAGATACGCCATGGTATGAAACTTACAGCACACTCTGTGACATATTGGTGGTTCAGGAACAAGAAGAAAGCATCCCTTTCTAGAGAGAAGCAGAGTCAACACAAGGACAAACAGGCTTGGAAACATCAAAAAGTTCATGCAGCATGTAGCAGCAATATGTGGGCACCATACGAGCAACAACAGCCAAGGCAGGTAAAGAGTTTGTGCCAGTCTTCACACTCATTAGAGAGGGCTTGGATTACTGATCTCAACCACAGGAGTTCAGATCTTGAATCATTTCCCCCTAGCAGAGATTTGAATGGGGGCAGGGAAGATGGCTCAGCAGATAAGTCACTTGCAACCCAGGTTCCAGGATCAGCGTGCAAAGCTCCAGGATCTTTATAAAAAAGCAGATGCCATGGTGGCCACCTGTAATCTCAACCCTTGAGAGGTGGAGACAGGAGCTTCCTGGGGCAAGCTTACGAGCAAGCCTAGGAGGAATCAGCAAGTCCCAAGTCCAGTGAGACACCTTGCCTCAATAAAGTGGAGAGTAGATGAGAAAAACATCTGGCATTACTTTCAGGCCTCCACATGTGTGTCTGTGTGAATATAGGTCCACCTACACACATGTGCCCACATGCATGTAAACACAGATGCACATATGCATGCACAGTGCACAAATATACACAATGCATAACAAAAACCAAAAAGAAGAAGTGAAGAGAAAACTTATCAAAATCTCCTCACATTTGAACACTTGGCACTGCTAGTCATCAGGGAAACTTTGGGACTGTGGCCTGGCTACCTGAAGTGAGCCTCTGAAGTTGGGTCCTGAAGATGACATCTGCTTCTAGTCCCTGGTTTGCAAAGGTGCAAGAAGCCATGGAGTAAGCCCTCCTCTGTTACAGGTTGAGCTGCCCAGCCACCACGCTTTCCTTGCTGTAATGAACTGATGCTCACAGAAACTGTGAGCCAAAATATATTCTTCCTCCTTTAAGTGGTTTCTGTCACAGAAACAAGGTGGGGAGGGAAATCTTATTTGCTCTGCTTCATTTAGTCTACTATGTCTGTTGAAATAACTTTTGAATGTCAGTCCTGTCTAATTACTAGTACAAAATCAGACCTTTTCAGATATTAGGAGTACTTAGGTCCAGGAGGAGATGAAGAAAATCCTTTCTAGCAACAAGGAAAGAAAATCTATATATAACCATGTAACAGAAAAGGCTCTGGAGAGTCTACTAGTGGCTAAGTACGGTAGCTGTCTGTGCCACCAACAGTACACTGAGACAGCTGTAGCCAGTATTACAGAACTCATGTACAAGGTAGGAGATGGGCATTAGCAATGAGAATACTAGTTGTAGCTTCATGTCTTCCAAGAACCCAGCTTTCTGTAGGTTCATGTGCAACTTGGATAGATTGTGTGATTTGTCAATTTCCCTTCATGATGGTATTTGACAGGATGGCTTCTGTAGAAAAAGTGTAGGAGAGAGAACGGAAAGGCTCCCCTGTTTGGTGTTATTTCCATCTTTCCTAAATTCCAATCCCTGACAATATTATGCCCGCCCCTTTCTATTTTCAAAGGCAGGTATTCACACAGCCTTTCTAATAAGACCTCTGGCACTTTCAGTCCAGAAGAGGGCAGCATTTAGAAACGATCAACACAAATCACTGGACAGCATTTACAAGCCATCAGCATAAATCCTTGTGGCTCCAGCACAGCAGTGTGGGACCAAGATTTGTTCTTTCTCCTTTTGGTTATTTATTTGTTTACCTACTTTGTGCTAGCAAACTATAAAAGAGACTTGCATTTACTCCTAAAGTCATAACATGTGACCCTCTCATCTCTCCCTTCCCTGCCAACTTTCTGAAGAAATAACCATAAATATTTAGGGTATAGATTTCAATTTGGCTTCATAAGAAGCAATGCTTTGGCCAGATTCCTAAGAAAATGTACACACAACATAAACTGTAACTGTCTAGTTACTCTGAGCCGAAAGAACATAGCAACTCAAGCAAAAATATTTTTCTTCCAGTGTTCCTGCTTTTAGGCAGTTGGGCAAATGAATTAGTATTCTCTCCCCTGACCTCTTGTTTTTCTCTTGAGTAGAAGCAAGTTATTAGCGTTCCCAACACATAGTTATTGAGAAAAAATGCTGGCTAGACCACGGGTGGGTCACAGAGCATGGTTCGGGCATGCTGAGTTGGAGATACCTAAAAACTGGGGGATTTTTACATCTGTGAGTGGGAAGAGTAACCATGATGTTCTGAGAATGTTGAGTCTCTGGTCATGCTTAAAGTAGACTTTTGGGGAGTGACATACTGGCAGTCTGCTAGTGACCTATAGTTTACCATTCACCATTAAAACTTCCTTCTATGGCAAGGTGGAGGGGCTGGGAGAAGGTGCTGTGCTCTGTGGAAGTGGGATAAGGAGTAAGGGATGAGCAGAGGGGCCCAGTCAAGGGTGTGGAGGTCCTCACTTAGGCTCAGGGTACTTTGTATCAGTCGCTTCATTTCTAAACTCTAGTGTAAAGTGTGGTGGAGGATTAAAGGGAGCTTCCTCAGCCTCCCTCAAATCCCACTGTAGGCATACTATGTGTGAAAAAAACATTGCCTAATTAGACGTCACAGGCCGGTCCTACATTCAGTAGAGTAAAATGTTAGATTCTGGCTTTCTCTCTCAGGAGCCGGATGACTGAGAGCTCTATCAACCTCCACCTCCAATCTGTATAGTCGCTTAAGTTTCTTTGTAGCAATTTTACTTTTTATATTTAATTCTTAATTCACATGGGAGTTTAATTATCACACAGTAGGAATATAGCTTTAATACCCAGTGAAGTTTGCAATTATGATTTCAATTATCCTCTATGTAAATGGCTCCATCTGTAATGTTCTACTCTCTTCTAATATATATCTTCTTATCCACGGCATCACATTTTATACCCGGTCATACTCTTAGAGCATATCCCAATGCTTCTTTGTAAAGGGCAAGTCCTATTTCAAATGCTTTCTTGAGTAGTCGTCATCATTTCTTCTTTCAGGCAAAATTTCCAGCCAAACTTGTCAAGTGATATAAACAATTCTGCTGAATATTGGCATCTGTTGACTGCAGCTGATCAACTCCCCTAGGAATTTCCAGCTTTTCTGCAATGGGAAACCTTTCCTCTTGGGGACACAGCATGAGATTTGTGTTCAAAACCATCCATTTTCAATCCTAACCTCTCTCGACTCGACCATGCTAATTTGCTTTAGCAGTGTTGTTCAGTGGGAGTTTGGAGACAGTAAAAATTTCACATTCAGACGGTTTATGAATATTAAGAGCCTAATGTTCATATTTCAAACCTATGCTGCGTGTTATTGAAATACTTATTCTCTCAGATGTCTTAGGAAATACGTGCAAAGTTTCACCGTAAACCATCACCTTATCACTATCTCCTTTGTATGAGCACAAGGTATAAAGGCATATGAAATTAACAGTAAACATCACTGTAAATCAATATGTAGTTAGCATGAACTCATTTCTAACATAAAATAAAATAAAAAGGAAACTAACACCTTCAACAATATCTTATCTGTAAAATAAGGATAACCCTTTAAAAATGTTTTAGTTCACTTATTCAGTGTCCAAGACTAATCGTAGCATATGATTAATAATACATCATTGCTTTAAAATTGCATCCTGGGATGTGTTTTCACTTAGGTTTAATGAAAAACACTTGGCAACCACTAAGCGTCGTGAAGAAGTGGTTAGCTATTATCCTTGTTTATGGAGTAGGGTGAGTTGAAAGAGTAGTGGATGCTGAAGGCTAAACTCTTTTGTTTCTTTTCCATCCGTATTTTTCCATCCAAATTGAAACTGAATCATTGACAAACGTCAGCAAGCTGAAGTTAGCTGACAAAAGAAGCCAGAGGCAGAAATTTGGACCCAGAGATGGTTCAGCAGATGGCGCGATGAAAACACAGAGCCCAGCAGGTGGCGATAGAGGCTCTTTTCTTCCCTCCATGTCTGGATTTCTCAGTCGTTCAGCTGCTTAACCCACCATTAAAGCAAACGTAATTTGAATATTGTGTGGTCCCCTGGTTTTCATGGAAACAAGGATAAGAAGAGTCTGGGTTGGACAGGAAGAATGAGATTCATAAAATGTAAGCCTGGGAGCGCTTCACTTTCCCAAGTCACTGAGTCTACCTTTGCACGAGCAATGCAGTTATTTCGCTACCTGTACAGGCTAGTCATTGAAAAGACAATTTTAGTTGGGAGAGAATAGTAAAATGTAATCAGAAGTATCTTTCAGCTTACTGGTTAGGTTCAGCTAATTACTTCAAAGGGAGCTCTCATGAAAATGCTTGAGCTGCTCATGATTATTATTAAAAAAACAAAAAACAAAACAAAACAAAACAAAAACCAAGTGTTTTATTCAGAGAGGGAGGAAGGGCTGAGAGGCTGCCTGGGAAACAAATATGAAGGAGGGGGTGTTCTCTGATAGGATGGAGGAGTGGTATTTCAGGGTCATTCTAAGTAAAGAAATAGATTATTCTGCAGGATGTCTCTCTTGATTTGGCCTGAGGAGAGGCAGGCGTTTGAACCTCCTAGTTAGGGGTTTTAGTTTTCATTTCATTTTACTTTTAAAATACAGTGAGGGTCAAAGTGTCCACACTTTGGTCTTCGTTCTCTTGAGTTTAATGTGTTTAGCAAATTGTATCTTATATCTTGGGTATCCTAAGTTTCTGGGCTAATATCCACTTATCAGTGAGTACATATTGTGCGAGTTCCTTTGTGATTGGGTTACCTCACTCAGGATGATGCCCTCCAGGTCCATCCATTTGCCTAGGAATTTCATAAATTCATTCTTTTTAATAGCTGAGTAGCACTCCATTGTGTAAATGTACCACATTTTCTGTATCCATTCCTCTGTTGAGGGGCATCTGGGTTCTTTCCAGCTTCTGGCTATTATAAATAAGGCTGCTATGAACATAGTGGAGCATGTGTCCTTCTTACCGGTTGGGACATCTTCTTTGCCCCTTCTTAGAATAGGAAACAAAACACCCATGTAAGGAGTTACAGAGACAAAATTTGGAAGTGTGACGAAAGGATGGACCATCTAGTGATTGCCATATCCAGAGATCCATCCCATGATCAGCTTCCAAACGCTGACACCATTGCATACACTAGCAAGAGTTTGCTGAAAGGACCCAGATATAGCTGTCTCTTGTGAGACTATGCCAGGGCCTAGCAAACACAGAAGTGGATGCTCACAGTCAGCTATTGAATGGATCACAGAGCCCCCAATGGAGGAGCTAGAGAAAGCACCCAAGGAACTAAAGGGAACTGCAACCCTATAGGTGGAACAACAATATGAACTAAGCAGTATCCCGGAGCTCTTGACTCTAGCTGCATATGTATCAAAAGATGGCCTAATAGGCCATCACTTGAAAGAGAGGCCCATTGGACTTGCAAACTTTATATGCCCCAGTACAGGGGAATGCCAGGGCCAAAAAGGGGGAGTGGGCGGATAGGGGAGTGGGGGTGGGGTGGGTATGGGGGACTTTTGGTATAGCATTGGAAATGAGCTAAATACCTAATTTAAAAAAATACAGTGAGGGTAAACAAAGTACACTTAAACATATAAAGCCTGAAATTAAGAGGAAAAAAGAAAACCTTAGCCTTATCTATATTATAGAGGTGTCTTTAAGAAATGAATAATTCTTTCTGTGGCTCAGTTCTCTGGATCCATAAAGCCAGTTGGTGGCAGCTCTTGCCTCACAAGGTAATCATTGTAAAGTGCAAAGAACAGTATGCTTGCAAAGAGATACTCAACTAATATTGAGTATTATTGAGAAAAAAAATTACTGTTCCTGCTTGCATGGTTTCTCTCTCTCTCTCTCTCTCTCTCTCTCTCTCTCTCTCTCTCTCTCTCTCTTTCTTTCTTTCTTTCTTTCTTTCCTTTCATATATTTCCCAGGATGCCTAACAGTTCATTTAGGTCCATGTGCCTGACATAGCCGTGAACATATAATGAACTTATCAGAAGACTGAATTGGGAACTGAACCAGTGTGTGCTAAACTCCTTCCCACATCTGGGTATGAAGAGGGTGAGAGAAATGTGTGTAAAGTCACTGAAATTGTAGAGCTCTTCCTACACCACAACACAGCACAAGTATGAAGGAAGATGTGTGCTTTGACAAGTTTCTTTAAGTATTGTTGCTGCTAGAAAATGACCAACAATGTGAACAGCAGAACAACTTCTAGCTCCTGTAACTAGAATGCTTTCAGAATCCGACCTCTGTCTTATCATCGAAACCTCAGTGCCAAGAACAGGTTTTGGCACAGACGAAATGCTTATGAGCATTTCCTGATGCATAGCCTTCTGCATACATTGCCGAGTCTACTAGAAACTCAAGACAAGGTCTTTGCCCTCAAGGCAAAACAAAACAACCATTACTCCAGTCTCTTCCTTCATCCACTCTGTAAAGTATGCAAATCAATGCCATTAAGGCTTCAACCAAAGAAATATTATATTTAATTGCTAATTTATGAAATGGAATGTATGCATATTCAGATGCAGAGTGCTCCCTGAGTTCTGCACAAAATGAGAGAGGAAGAAAGGATATCTCAATAGATTTAAATAAAAAGAGAGATCCAGGCCAGTGGTTAGTCAGATGGAGAGGCTAGTGAAATGGCTATGACAAAATTTAAATTAATTTTTATTATATTCCTCCCCCTTCTGAGTGCCCTTCATCCCTTCCCTCCCTCCATCGTTGTCTGCCTGTCTGTCTGTCTTACCTTTTGTGTGAGCCAGTCTGGCTTCTATGTAGAGGTCAGAGGACAACTTGAATGAGCTGGCTCGGTTCTGGCTCTACCATGTGGGTTCCATGCATCACTCAGGTCATCATGCTTGAGAACAGATGACTTACCTGTTGAACCATATAGCTATCTCTGTAATAAAAAGATTCTAAGCATGCAGATATGAATGCTCATGAGTGTCAGCACACACACTCATGTGCACACACACACACACACACACACACACACACACACAAACACAGTTCTCATCCTAAAGAGAATAAAATTATCTATCATATTCTCTCTTCCTGTTGTGATTTCCATCAAAGATAAGAAGCCATGGCACGGTGCTGCCCCATGGCATGGACATCAAAGGGACTATAAGGTGACTGTACTGGCTGGTTTTGTGTGTCAACTTGACACAAGCTGGGGTTATCACAGAGAAAGGAGCCTTCTCTGAGGAAATGCCTCTATGAGATCCAGCCATAAGGCTTTTTCTCAATTAGTGATAAAAGGTGGGAGAGCCCAGCCTATTGTGGGTGATGCTGTCCCTGGGCTGGTAATCCTGGGTTCTATAAGAAAGCAAGCCAATAAACCAGGGGAAGCAAGCCAGTAAGCAACACCCTCCATGGCCTCTGCATCAACTCCTGCATCCAAGTTCCTGCCCTGTGTGAGTTCCTGTCCTCATTTCCTTTGGTGATGAATGGCTGTGTGAAAGTATAAGCTGAATAAACCCTTTCCTCCCAAACTTGCTTTCTGTTCATGACGTCTAGTGCAGGAATAGAAACCCTGAATGAGACAGTGACTAAGAACGTCCAAAGCTCAGCTGGTGCCATGGGTGCCTCATCGAGCATACCAAGTTCATGCTGGGCATGGTCTGGGAGGTGTGAGGCTTTCATGCTCCATGCTCTACGAGTGGTACCCAAGGACAAGGGCACTCAAATTCATCAAGAAGAGGGTGGGCACATACATCCTCACCAAGAGGAAACAGAAGGAGCTACGCAACGTGTTTGCTTGCTGGCAGGAGGAAGACAGCAGCTAAGAAGGTCCCTTCCCCAGGAAATGTTTGTGCCAAGCCCCCCCCACATACCCCCCCCCCCAAAAGAGTACCATATGTTGAAGTCACATCGAGTAACCACAGCCTGGGATCACAGATTTAGATGACCCCACATTCCATGTTCCAATGTAGAAGCGTTTTCTTGAAGTCTTATAGTTTTACAGAACAAAGTCATAAATCAGGGCAAGTCTAAGTAAATTGGAGGGTACATCAGAGAGGTGGCTATAGAGAGATGGCAGGAAGCCAGTGGGACTGCTAACTCACTAGATTCCTGTCTCTTATTTCTTTTTAACCAGGATGTTAATTCTGACACACAAATGGGCAGCGATTGGCTGCTCCAGGATCTAAAGCTAGCCCAAGATGAGATAATTATATTCTAGCCTTAACATTCTGACTTCTGTATAGTACAGAAGTTCTAATCAGGCAGTCTGTTTGGTGGCGGCTTCTTCTGAGGAGTTCTCCTTCACTGGTGACAAATCTTGTTGTAGCTGGAACGTGAAATCTCCGCTGTGGTTCATATGTTCGATCACTTAGTCCCAACTGGTGGTACCATTATGGAATCAAGGTTCTGGAACCTTACTGAGATGGTATCTTGCTAGAAGAAGTAGGTTTTTGAGATTTTATAGCTGGCCTCAACTTCCTGCCTTCTCATTCCTTCCTTCCTCCCTCCAAATGTGGCCAGAAACACAGTAAGACAAAAAAAAAAAAAAAAAAAAAAAAAATCTCCTACAGATCTGCAGAGCACATCACTGCAGTTCCACGATCTATACCCAGCATTTTGTCTGGAATGTGTTTAGTATTTAAAAGTCCACTGAGGACTTTAAAGTGCCATGAGCAAAAGGGGGTGAAATTTCTTCCTTGGCTGTACTAAAAGTGGGATCATTGGTTGGGAGGTGAATTGGGTAGGGAAACGGTTAAGAGGAAACTCCTGGGACCATTAAGAAAAATCTCAGTATTTTGCAACCTTTTCCAAAAATAGCTCCGAGACTCTGAAAGAAGGAACCTTGGAAGGAAGGACTCATCTTATGACAAGCAGAAAGCAGCAGTTTATTCTTACCAGTCAAGATCCTAGCATTCAAGGACAGTGTTAACCACAGAACTGAATAGGAGCTGCTAATCATGTTCCATTGGGAGGAGGAAAAACAGTTGAGAGATGAGTGGGGGAAGAAGTAGGAGAAAGGAGAGCAAGACGATGAGGTAGAGGAGGTATTAGAAGAAACAAAAGCCAAGACAATCAAGTATGCTAAATAGATCTGAGGATTGTGGTAAAGATAAACCACTGGATATTATTAATTTTTTATATGATTTCAAGACACAACTTACACACCATGCATGAATTTTCCTCTAAACTTGTAATGAGACAGTTCTTCCCAACATTCTTTTGATTTCTTATCTGTTGTCACAATGGTGTTTCTAATGACCTGACGATGGAAGCAACAGAGTATCACCAATTGCTATGATAATGGTGCTAATTTGACAAAAATCACCTGCAAGTCTAGTGAATACTTTTAATGCATCTTGGCAGAGGATGAGGTTAGTTGGAACAACTCTAGGAGTACTGGTTTACAATGTAAATTAAGACTCAGTGGTGGGGGAATGAATCTTCCAAAGTGTTCTTATAACAAACAGGGCTATTAGTTCAAATGAGCTTGGCATGGCTTATCAGTGACCAGGCTAGTGGTCTTATAATGTATAGCTGTGGCAGATCTATAATTCATAGAGGTGGAATCTTACTTAGCCAAAAGAAATAAAAGAGGGCACATCCTAAGGCAAGATGTAGGTAGGTAATGGATGTTTTTAACACTACTGAGCCCCCTGAGACAGGAATCATCTAACTTACAAGTACAACCAACAAGCATCCTTTAAGATCTCTAACATGTGTCAAGCACTGCAAAAAAAGGCATACTTGGAAAATTTAGGAAAAATTAGAGCTTGTAAACTCAGAAACATGGGGGAGAGGCGGAAGGGACAAAGCAGTGAAAGGATACTAAAATTTATAATTGGGAAAATGACAGCTAAAGGAGGATTCTGGGTCTATTGTGAGAAATAGGCAAGTTCCTAGATTCATCAGCCACATCAGGTGGTCTTGTAATGTTGTGTAGCAGAAGCACATGAGACACTAAAGAGTGGCTAGAGGAGTCAATCTGCCCTAGACACAGACTGCTGGATGTACATCGTGTGTCTATCTCTATAACTCGGGGATTTTGCACAGGCTCATTTAAATCTTCCAGCCATTTCTACATCTGCACAATGAGATTAGTAATGCCACTTCAAAGTAGAGTTGCTGGAAATGAATGAAATAACTCATGCAAAGTGCGGCCCACAGCAAGTGGCATTCTAAAAACAAATCATGGAGTATATTTTCATATATAGCACGATGGAGGGAATAGCATGGGGAGAGGGGGAGGGCCAGCACTGCAGAAGTTAAAGGGACACATGTCCTTGAAATATAGTCTTTGCACAAGCTACATCTCTGAGATCCCCCCCATGGGATGCAGATGGGAAAGTGCCCAGCAGAAGCAGCTGGGATCCATTCTCTCTGGACTCCCTCATCCCACAGCAGACATTCACATCAGCAAGCAGTTTTGTTCCTCTTGGGTTTACAGTTCATAGAGTGTCATAGTGGCTGATAGACTGCAGCTACCTTCTAATGAAATTCATACAATTATCTTAATTTTTGCTTAGTAAGAATTCACTGACCATGCCAAGTCTGAATAGTTTCTGATGGATGAAACAGTTCATTATTCCTCAAAAGCTTTATAGCATTCCTCCAAAAGACCTTTAAACTTATTTGTCTATGTACAGGAATGCCTGCTGTGTGGGAAGAGTCTCCAGTGTAAACAACGAAAGCAATTTAGGATTTATATTTTTAAAAACTTCAGACCATAATCTTCCTCTATGACTAAAGTTCTCTTTTATTCCAAATTTTAAAACTACTGTTTGCTTTTAGTATAGATAAAAATACAAGAACAAGTGTGAGCCCCATTCATAATCCATGTTATCCTTGAAGGGGCTGTGTGTGAGGAAAGGCTTTTCCTTGCCCCTTTCCCTTACAATTCATGGCATGTCTGACTTCTTGATTTTTGGCTCTTCTCTGGACTATGAAAATAAGTAAGTAGCTGTGTACTAAGCAGAGATCAAGTATCCTTTGAAAGGGTTATTTGGCTTTTACATGATCTAACTGACAGAAAATGAAAATAAAAATAAATCATTTAACTTGTTCCAAATGACAGTGTGTGACAGGAGAGAATCACATATGCCTATATATTTATTCATCTAGTTCTGTTTTCTGCATCAACCCTTAGTTGTCATCAGACAAGCCAATAGCCACTAGTAGAAGAGGTAGTTGACCTCTGTCTTCTTTATCTTCTGGTCGTTTGGCTCTAGGTCTTTCTTCAAATCTTAATCCCATCATCCTGTCAATCTCATATGCGAGTCATGAGAAACACTGAAGGACATTTGGTATTATATTTATGTGCATGACCAATTGACATAATAAAGCCCCTTGATTTTCCAGACATGACACTGAGATAATTTCCCATATGTCTCATGTTTCTGTACATCTTACAAATAACAGACCTACTGCTCTACTTTCCAGATCATGTTTTGAGGATGGTTGTATGGTGAGTAATCTTGGAAGAGATGGTAGCTCCCTCGTGAGCAGAGATCAGGGAGGTACTGTTGTGAAAGATCAAGGTTCCCTGAGCTCAGGATCGCTATTCTGTAGCAATCCATCATGGCTTCAGGAGCATCATGGCCCTCCTCACACTGACCTGGACGACTGGGGCTCTACCACCAGCACAGAAGTATTTTTCTTACTAATGTGTGCAATAAGCTCTTCACCTCTGATTAGGAACCTATGTCTTCTTTCAGTAGTTATAACATTGTCACATTCAATGGATTTGCATGTAGGCTAAAACCATAGACTTTCCACACTTCTGTGTGTACCATTTTCAAAATACCCAATGATGTACAAAAGCCATAGCAATAATCTTCACACATCGACCAAGGCTCTCTCTCTCCCTCTCCCTCTCCCTCTCCCTCTCCCTCTCCCCCCCCCCCTCTCTCTCTCTCTCTCTCTCTCTCTCAATGTTTCAGAAAGAGTCTTGATACTAGTATGCAAGAATAGTTGCATTTAATCATGCTCCCTTAAATCCTTATTCTGGAGCCTTCTCAATATGTGCCTCCCCCCCCCAAAAAAAAAGCATTCCAACCCTTAAACCACTGTACTGGCTAGTTTTGTGTCAACTTGACACAGCTGGAGTTATCACAGAGAAAGGAGCTTCAGTTGAGGAAATGCCTCCATGAGATCCAACTGTGAGGCATTTTCTCAATTAGTGATCAAGGGGGAAAGGCCCCTTGTGGGCGGTGCCATCTCTGGGCTGGTAGTCTTGGTTCTATAAGAGAGCAGGCTGAGCAAGCCAGGGGAAGCAAGCCAGTAAAGAACATCCCTCCATGGCTCTGCATCAGCTCCTGCTTCCTGACCTGCTTGAGTTCCAGTCCTGACTTCCTTGGTGATGAACAGCAGAATAGAAGTGTAAGCTGAATAAACCATTTCCTCCCCAAATTGTTTTTTGGTCATGATGTTTGTGCAGGAATAGAAACCCTGACTAAGACAACCACTTTCTAAATTTTATCATGTACCAAAGATTAAGCCTCTAAAAATGACTAGGGCTATTTGTGTTTAGCAAGAACATGAAATGTATGTGTGTGCTCCCATTTTAAAGACTGACTACCCAACCTGGCTCATTCATTTATCCAGATCAACCTATGTGTTAGCAGTATAAAATATTTTTCACAGACATGAATAAAACAGGTAAGTTTCCTGATTTTCGGTAACTTGCTTTATGGAAGGGAAAATATTAAAAAATTATTATATAAAATACTTCACAAGTTATGCTACAAGGGAAATAAACACTCAGAAATACTATAGAAACAAGATATTATATAGAGTATGTAATTTTGGTTTTTGTCTCAAATATCAAAAGTTTCATAGATTAACAGGACTGCAAACCATTTTTCTTCCACATGTTTGTGTGTATGCCTATATGTGTGAGTCAAGCAAACAAAGAAGAAATAAAGGCTAAATCAGAGAGTGGTGACACATGCCTGTAATTCCAGCACTGGGGAGTTGGAATCTGGAGGCTCTGAAAAGCAAGGCCATCCTTGATTACAAAGAGAGTTTGAGGCTAGCCTAGGAATAGATGGAACCTTGATTCAAAAGAAAAAAAAGTTGCAAAAGAAAGAAACATTTTACTACTAAAATATATGTTCTTCATAAATTTACCCAACTAAAATAACACTTCCCTTGAGTAAAGTGGGTTTGGAGAAGAATTCTTTCTCCAGAGAAAGAAAACATTGTTTCATTGACAGTCTTGGAGAAGAACAGTTTGTTGGTTACTACATGGGAATTAGAAGCTGGAGATCGGAACACAGAAGAGACAGGCTTCGCGTCCTAAAGCAGCAAAGTACATTTAAACAGAGAGGATTCTCTCACTTTTCCCAGGGACGTTTGGACCATACTCAGATGACTGAAGTCAGTAATGACAAGCACTTAACATATTAATTATAAGACAAGCCCACTACATTTTGAAAAACTAAAACAGCGGTTGATTATAACTTAGTAAATTTTTTAAAATTCAGAAACGCAGGAGCCTATCAAGTTTCCTAGGTAGTTCAATTTCATATGAATGTATATATACTACTTTACCAGAAAACTCACTACATAGACTGGGTTCCCTTATGTTCTGGAACTACTCAGAATTTTCTAGTAACCATATCTACCTGTCTTTCCCCTTTCTGCATGCTTGTGAAGAAGTGTAAAGTTTGTACCCTTGGTTTTGTATGTAATAATTTATTTGTATTTGGACTCTTCTAAATTATGCCCATACCTTGCCAAAACCTTTACTTTGGCAAAGCTTTGCCATAAAATCTGAGTATAAAAGGCTGCTTCCCAGTATGGATGGAGAAAAGATGAGATAGAGGGATTTGATGAAGTCTTTTTAGAAGCTATTATTATGTGCATGTGGATTAAAGGAACCTAATCCAGTTGCAATTTTTCTTTGAAGGTGGTGCCAAAGAGGAATTTATTTTTCTTTGTAGTAATGCTATGACTTAAAATAACTTACCTAGTAATTAGTGACTTCATGGGAAAGAAAAGTCTCACTAGTGTTTGTTTTACTAGAGAAGAAAGCAAAGAAGCCAAGATGCGGTAGACCAGTTCTCTTCATCCTTCAGCAATGGGAGATGTTTATCTGCTTCTCCTTGATCACTCTGTGTGCATCTGGATGAGGCCAAGGCTTTCTGCCAAGTGTGCAGAGCTGAGTCTTGCTAGCCAGAAAACCACATCACTTGCAGCTATTGCTCCTGGCTTGATGACCCTTACTCTGTAGCTCACTTTGAACAGTGATGGGGCAATATGAGTTTCTTGCTGCTAAATGTAAATACAAGGCACCTTGGTGTAAGTTTCCTGCTTTCCTTTCAGAGCCTAGTGATGTGAATACATTTTCTCTAAATCTGTTTCTACTTTCCTTCAACATTCTAATTTTATGAAGACTTCATTCCTATTATCAAGGTCAAATGAGAGGTTAAGGGACTACACGAAGTCTTGAACCATTTCTGTGTCCTTGAAAGAGATGACAGCATGGGCACAAGATTTTTTTTTTTGAACCACTTCCCTATCTTTATAAGGGAAGGCACCATGGGACTGGTGCTTGAAAGGCCTTTTCATGTAAGAAGTGAACTTATCAGGATTTGGAAATGTCTACAGTTATTTGTTCAGTTTCTTTCTTCACATCCAACACTGGCTGCTTCTGCCACGTAACAACAAAATCTTGGTGTTTTCTCAGGGATTCTTGATAACTGCTGTTTCCCATCCACCCCCAACAACCTCTTGCAAAATAAAGTAAGCAACTGTCTCATATTGCATTAATGAAGGAACTTCTCTTGCTGGGTCCAGGTCAGACTTCTGGCACCTAATATCACATTAAGATGGCATTCTTATCTATTTCTAAAAGAATGGGTTAAGGTCATACTGCTTTGAGAATGTTGTGTTTTCTAAGCTGGTTCCACGTAGATGAAACTAAGACAAATATCTTCATCTTTAGAGAGTTAACATAGATAGACTTAAATTTTTCCATTGACAAAATGAAATGTTATGAACCAACTCTACAAGTTTTGTGGTTGTGCATATTTTAATCAAGTGAAGTGCAACAATTCTGGATCCTCTATTGCTATAAAAAGACTTTTACTCTGAGTACTGTTTTTTTTTTTTTAATCTATGTCAGACTCAAGTTGAAGGACTTTGAAAATTAAAAGTAATTGTTTTCCTAGCTTTAACTCTACTGTGAAGTATTTTATTTTCCCTTTTGGTGGTAGGTAGGTACATAAAAATATATTTGGCAGTTGTACTGGCTGGTTTTGTGTGTCAACTTGACACAAGCTGGAGTTATCACAGAGAAAGGAGCCTCCCTTGAAGAAATGCCTCCATGAGATCCAGCTGTAAGGCATTTTCTCAATTAGTGATCTATAGTGGAGGGCTCATTGTGGGTGGTACCATCCCTGGGTTCTATAAGAAAGCAAGCTGAGCAAGCCAAGGATACAAATCCAATACGCAGCATCCCTCCATGGCCTCTGCATCAGCTCCTGCCTCCAGGTTTTTGCCCTGTCCTGACTTCCTTTGGTGATGAACAGTAATGTGGAAGTGTAAGCTGAGTAAACCCTTTCCTCCCCAACTTGCTTCTTGGTCATGATGGGTTGTACATCAGTAGAAACCCTGACTAAGACAGCAGTGTAAGTGTTAAAGCCAATATGAAGTTGTGAACTTCATCTCCTCAGCCTAGCTATGTTCTCCACGGTAAACAGTTTTTGAATCTATAAGATACGTAATTACTTTTCTCAGAATAGAATAATCGTCTCTGGTTGTGCTATAACAAAATATCCTGGTGCTTTGATTATTTTTAATTTGAACTTCATATTGGCTGCTCTAATGATCCAGAAGTTCATTGAGATGCATAGAGTTTGGATCTCATTTATCTCATTCAGTAGTGTCTTTGTCAGTACTTCATAATGAGGTTTTAATACAGTAAAAATTATAATACATTAAAAATATCTATACAAGTGTGATTTATACATCCCAGAGACTCATCAGATTCAGTCAGTCTGGAGAATCAGGATTATTTACAGGTCTCTCATTTGTTTTCTTATTTTTATTTTTTTTTAAAGAGAGAATTTCTCCCTTTTTAAAAAGATTCATTTTTTGATTTATATGTGTGAGTGTTTTGTCTGCCTATATGCCTGTGCAGCACACATACTGTGCCCACAGAGGCCAGAAGAGAGCAGTGGGTCCTCTGGAGCTAGAGTTAGAGATAGTTGTAAGATACCAGGTGGTTTCTGGGAATTGAACTTGGGTCCTCTGGAAGAACTGCCAGTAACCTTAACTAACCGCAGCGCCATCTCCCCAGCCCAGATGTGCTATACTCCGCAAACATTTTTTAAATCAATAAGATACTCAGTTACTTTTCTCGGAATGATTTTTCTGAAAACATAAAAAAAAAAAAAAAAAAAAAAGGATAATGGTCTCTGGATGTGCTAAAACAAATATCCTAATGCTTTGATTATTTTTCATTTTGAACCATCAAATGTTGAAGTCATAATGTGCTAGGTTGCTAGGAAGCCAGCTCTAGCAACTTATGTAATATGTCAAGTTGTTGGGAATTATGAAACTCTCCCTTGGCCTGTTTTTGCCTAAGTATCTATACCAGCCAGGACAAATTGTGTTATAACTGTATAGACAGCCCCTAAGTCTCAATGGCTTAACATAGCAAAGTTTATTTACTACATATGCTGGGATAGACTGTGGTTTTGCTCCACAGTGTTTTCTCTGATCCCAGACTGACAGAGCGGCCTCTGTCTCCAACATCGTTAGTTCCTTCAGGAGAGGGGCAAGGAGGCATTGTGAACAGTCTCTTCTGTGTTTGCTGGTGAGAGTGTCTGAATTGATGGGTTATATGTCTGATTCTGTCATGGGTAAAGAGATCAAATAATTGAGAAACTGTGCTGTGTGGTGCTCTAGAAATAAATAGTGATGATCTAAAACTTCAGGAAACTAACTGAAACATGTCCATGCTAAAGATAAAACATGCTAAACCGTTATTCAGTACCTACCATCGTGCAGAACCTGTTCAACACTGAGAATGGGGCAGTAGATCAAATACCCAAACTCCACTAACTCCTGGGGCTCCCATTGAAGGCATGAAAGGCAAGGGGAATAAATATGTTTTCTTGAAGAAAAAGAAAACAGATTAAAGCATATGTGTGGTCGGAATGTTGGGACTTTAATTCAGACAGGATGGGTAGAGAAGTGTCTGGGAGATATTTGAGCACAGAATTTAAAGAGAGTGAAGACTATTCCGTGTGTGTGTGTGTGTGTGTGTGTGTGTGTGTGTGTGTGTGTGTGTGTGTGTGGAGGAGGAGGAGGATGTGCTTTGAGGCAGAAGAACAACTGTCGATGTCTTAAGGCAAGAACAGAATTGGTCTAAAGTAATGATAGGACATGATATCTTAAGGCAAGAACACAATTGGTTTGAAGTAAAGCTAGGACATCCAGTGTAGAAGGAAAGAAAGCAGAAGACTAGTTAGAGCCCTTCAGGCCATCAAAAAAGCATTCAACTTTCCTATAAATACACAGGGAACAATGAGAAGTATTTGACCAAAGAACTACATGAGCATATTTTCATTTTCAGGAAATCTTGCCATCCTAAGTTTGAATACAGACAGATTTAGAAGAGAAGATTGGAGGATCATTGGCCAGGAGGACACCGTGATAGGTCATTGAAGAGAAAGGTGCTGCTAACTTGTACTAAGATGATAGCAGTAAATTGGGCAAGCAATAGTCATTGAGACAGAGAATTGGCTAGATTTACTGGTGGGCTGTGTGCAGGTCTTAAGAGAATAGACATAATGCGCTAGGATGTTGGAGAGCAACTGGGCGAATTAAAAGAAAGTTTACAGAGCAAAGAACACAGGACCGCTGAGGGAATGACCCAGGTTAACTTTTGGACAAATGAAGTTTAAAGATGTCTGCTTTATATCCAAGGTTGGACTTCAGCATCTGGAGAGCAGGAGAGACTACGGGTGATGACGTACTGCCAGGAAGTCAGAGGTTCAGCCAATCACCTATGGTCTCGTGCCTGCCCCTCCTCCGCCCACTGTCATCACCAAGGAAACCAGACGCGATAATCCGCCACCAAAGCTGGATTCATGGCAGAGGCTCCAAAAGCGGTTTTGGGGCCGTTGGTAGGGGCAGTGGACCAAGGTACCAGCTCAACACGTTTTTTGGTTTTCAATCCCCAAACAGCTGAATTACTTTGTCATCATCAAGTGGAAATAGCCCAGGAGTTCCCAAAAGAAGGATGGGTAGAGCAAGACCCAAAGGCAATCCTGCAGTCTGTGTACGAGTGTATAGAGAAAGCATGTGAGAAACTCGGACAGCAGAGCATTGATATTTCCAACATAAAAGCTATCGGTGTCACCAACCAGCGGGAAACTACGATAGTCTGGGACAAGTTCACTGGAGAACCTCTCTACAATGCTGTGGTGTGGCTTGACCTAAGGACCCAGTCTACTGTGGAGAATCTCAGCAAAAGTATTTCAGTAAGCAATAACTTTGTCAAGAACAAGACAGGCCTTCCAATCAGCACTTATTTTAGTGCCGTGAAACTTCACTGGCTCATTGAAAATGTGAGAAAAGTGCAAAAGGCTATTGAAGATGGCAGAGCTATTTTTGGGACGGTTGATTCGTGGCTTATCTGGTGTATGACTGGAGGTATCAACGGAGGTGTCCACTGTACAGATGTAAGTAATGCCAGCAGGACCATGCTTTTCAACATTCACTCTTTGCAATGGGATGAAGAGCTCTGCGACTTTTTTGGAATTCCAATGACCATCCTTCCCCGAATCCGGAGTTCTTCTGAGATCTATGGCCTAGTGAAAAGTGGCGTGTTGGAAGGTGTGCCAATATCTGGATGTCTGGGAGACCAGTCTGCTGCTTTGGTGGGACAACTGTGTCTTCAGGACGGACAAGCTAAAAGCACATATGGAACAGGCTGTTTCTTACTATGTAACACAGGCCAGAAGTGTGTAAACTCTGAACATGGCCTTCTGACCACAGTGGCTTACCAGCTTGGCAGACAGGAGCCTGTCTATTATGCCCTGGAAGGTTCCGTAGCCATAGCCGGTGCTGTTGTTAGCTGGATAAAAAACAATCTTCAAATTATTCAGTCTTCATCGGAAATTGAAAAACTTGCTGAAGTAGCAGGGACTTCTTATGGTTGTTACTTCGTCCCAGCCTTTTCAGGCTTATACGCTCCATATTGGGACCCAAGTGCGAGAGGGATCATCTGCGGGCTCACCCAGTTCACCAATAAGTTCCATATTGCCTTTGCTGCGTTAGAAGCTGTTTGCTTCCAAACGCGGGAGATTTTGGATGCCATGAACAGTGATTGTGGAATCCCGCTGACGCATTTGCAGGTAGATGGAGGAATGACCGCAAACAGAGTTCTCATGCAACTGCAGGCGGACATTCTGTGTATTCCGGTGATGAAACCTTTCATGCCAGAAACAACTGCACTGGGAGTCGCAATGGCAGCGGGAGCGGCAGAAGGAGTTAGCGTGTGGAGTCTGGATCCTAAGGATTTGTCAAGTGTCCAGATGGAGAAGTTTGAACCCCAGATCAATGTCGAGGAAAGTGAAGGTCGTTACGCCACATGGAAGAAAGCTGTGCTGAAGTCAATGGGTTGGGTTTTGACTCAGTCTCCTGATGGTCGCGACCCTAGTATTTTCAGCAGCCTGACGCTGGGCTTTTATGTAGTGAGTAGTATGGTGATATTAATTGGAGCAAGGTACATGTAAGGTGTCCCATAAATCATGCCTCCTTGTGGATTCCCCAAGGAGAGCTCTTTACCTAATGAAAGAATCCAGCAGTTGTTTCAATGTAATACCACTATTTGGACTCTGGATTTGTTTATGTGCCCCTTGTTGCATGTATCTCCAAGAAGACCTGAGATGTGAAATAAAGAAAAAACAGCAGCAATATCGGTTTCTTTTTCTTCTTTCTTTAAATATTGACCATTTTCGCTGGTGGTGACCAAGTGTGGGGCAGAATCCCTCCAGGGAACTAACACCCCCACCCATTTCTTATTTTTATTTTGTTCCTTGTGATCTTTGATGAAACTGGGATACTGGTGGGTCAGGGCTTGTACCTCTGCATAACACATGCCTAAGGATGGGTCTTATTCCCGTACTACAACGATTAACTTTTTGTTTATAACAGAACCTCAAAAGGCAATTTCTATGAGACCATATATGATCAAATATTCTCTTGAGCTTTTATGACCTACTGAGCTTCTAATGCTAAACTTTGAGTCTTCTCCTTTCCGGAGATGTGTGTTTTCCTTCTTTCACTAACATATTATTTAGTTCACTTATATTTACTTTTTTACTTATTTTTTTCCTTCTGCTTTTATTTATTTTTTTTTAATTTTTTATTAGGTATTTTCCTCATTTACATTTCCAATGCTATCCCAAAAGTCCCCCATACCCACCCCCACAATCCCCTACCCACCCACTCCCCCTTTTTGGTCCTGGCGTTCCCCTGTACTGGGTCATATAAAGTTTGCAAGTCCAATGGGCCTCTCTTTCCAGTGATGGCCAACTAGGCCATCTTTTGATACATATGCAGCTAGAGTCAAGAGCTCCGGGGTACCTGCTAGTTCATATTGTTGTTCCACCTATAGGGTTGCAGATCCCTTTAGCTCCTTGGGTACTTTCTCTAGCTCCTCCATTGGGGTACATGCCTTTGATCCCAGCACTTTTTTACTTTTTACTTTTAGTAAACATTTTAAATGTGCCTTGTAAATCACCCTCTGTGGTTTTGCATTTTCAAGTGAACTAATTCCCATTTCTTAATGTTGCTCTTTATTTTGCCATTAGGATCTTTTCATATTTTATTTGACCAAATTTTAGCTGGAAGATATGTCACTATGGTTTCTGTTTGTGGAGTTTGTTAGAAGTTTATGTTCAGCCGAATAGTCTAATATTGTGAGTGAGTCATATGTTCGAGAAAATACTCTCTTTTGCCAATGCATGCCCCCATTTTCAGGCGCTTTATTAGATCTATGCATGTATGCCCATTTTCTAACCACTTGTGATTCTGAGAGTGTTGTATTAAAATCTCCTAAGCTGTCATCCTTTTCTACCCCGTGACTACATGTTTTAAAGTTTCGCAGAGTACCTTCCCTGACTTTTCTTAACCAGCTTAGAGATCTAGAAGGAGAGAGCCAGAAAAATGAGACCCAGAGCCTTGATTCATTGTCTCTGGCATCACAATTTTTGCTCCTCTAGATAAATCCAGATTGTCAGATTTGGCTAGATTCTCTAGAGCTAAGTACCTCAAATTAATAAGCAGAGCAGCCTCTTTATACATGACATAATTATTAAGATTCTCTTAATCTAAGGAAAGAAACTTTATATTCCCTAGGAAAAGTCTATGAATATATTCTAGGCATTTGTTTTCTTTCATAAGATACAAATTTGAAAACAAATGAGCAGATGACTTTGACAATCGTACTTCCTTTTTACATGTATGTATGTATGTATGTATGTATGTATGTATGTATAGAGAGATAGATACATATCTATCTATATCTATAGCTATATACTATATATCTATATATATTGGATTTGTAAAGTCATTGAAATTGCCACAGCTTCAGAGACTTTTTCCCAAAGCAAATTAAAATTAAAGTGTACTATAGTTCTCAGAATGTTTTCATGTGCACCAAATAATTTTATAATGGCAACAATCAATGACAAAACAAAATGACTGTCAGCACTATTCTGATAGATGCCACTGATTGCCAAGGATTAGAAGTGACACATTCAAGGTTTCACAACTCATTTGTGACTAAGCCAGTGTTGAAATATGAATCTTAGGACAGCTACTTCCAGTGTTTTCACACTTTAGCTTCTCTTTCACCAACCCAGAGAGTTGGTATCTATGGGTAAATTCTCTCTGGGTTACAGCTCATGCAGAAAATGAACTTTTGGAAATGAGGGATTCTTCAAAAATAGTTACTAAATAAACCTTTGTTGATTTATTTCAAGTATGCTCCGTTCTTCCTGCTATGTCATTCATAGCAAGAGGTTCTCCTGCAGCATCTCCTGTCTGTCCTGTCCTCTAAGACCTGGTAAGGCTGGCCCAACAGAAACATGAAGGATGAACACAGTTCCCTCCATTTTCTCCTTGCTGTTTTCCAACAGGATACCCATACACCTTCACTGAGGATTGTGGTTCCTTATTCAGGTCTCTCAGTTCCAGGAACAATGTTCGTTCCTTCCCTCTCAAGCTGAGAGTGATGTGAAACACTAAGCACTGCTCATGGCATTTCCCAATATCCCGCTCACACCTTTGGAAATACTCTTTCTTTTATCTAATGCTCACATTATCTGGCTTGAAGGTGCTGTCTGTTGCAAGAACCCTGACTGATAAAGAACATAAAGGATTCTTAGAATGCACGGCTTAAGTTTTAAAAGATGGGCTAAGAGTAAGTTTCCTAGCCAAGCCAAAAGCTATTCGTACACAGGCATCTGACAAATCCTATTTTGGAAGGCATTGGTTTCTTTAATATATTCTTCATTGGGGATTATGCATTTTCTGGACCAAAATCATAATCAGATCCAAAAGAGCTGTAATAGTGAGTGTGCATATTGTGTATGTGTGTGTGTGAATATTTAATAAAGTAATAGTAACAGAAAAAATAAGAAAAATAATCCTTTGTTTCCAAAACTGAAAGACTAATATATTAATCTACTCCAGTACTGTGAAAACTTCTATGTACCACCACCCCAAGGAAGGCTTTGGCACAATTAGATTCCTCTGATCTTCAGGCTTTGGCTAATTAGGGCAAGCTTAGGGTACTGTGGAGGCTCACTGTCCAGAATTCAGTATAGGAGTATGGAATGAGAAGAGATATAAAACAACTCATTTCCAGAAGTTTCTGTGCATAGTTGACTGTCTGTCCCCCTTCATTCACACACACACACACACACACACACACACACACACACACACACACACACACACACACACACATTGGGGGAAGGGAGGAGAGAGTGAGAGAGGTGGGAGCCAAAAAGCAAACATTCAGAGAAAACGTGTGATTCTAATAATTCACTTTGGCACTTGGGAAGTAAACGAGATATGGACGCTTTTCTCCTCCTTAGCCAGAACAGGGCAATATGCTGGCATCCTTGGTGTTTTCTGCCAGTTGGTCACAGTTCAGGTGGGATAGAAAGATACTCCACTCCCCTCTTCCTCCTTCATTTCCTTGCACGGGCTAAGTTTTAATACAATGTCAAGGAATTAGGTATCACTCAAACAATAAGAAAGGAACAAAGTTACATACTTGCCTGATCAATATTGATTGCTTTCCACTGTTGGAGTAGACCATCAACCACCAGGGACTCTCCTGCTGCCTGTATAATAATTAGACTGGCCACATCTGTTCTTTCTTCTGTGTTTAATGAAAAGAGAGAAAACAACAACCTAAAGTACTAAGGGCTGAAGTCACTAAAGAGCATGGGGTAGAGCAGAGAGTGGCTCCTAGATTTTAGTCTTTTCTGGGTTTTAAACAATCTTAATGTATTCATCTCTGACAATGATGGTTTGCATTCAACAAATCCACACACAGATGCTTGCTTTGCTCTTATTGGTCCCCTGATTCCCTCACGTTTCCTCCACTGGTTCATTCCATCTCCTTTTTCCTTTCTACTCCTCCATTTTTGTGCCGTGTGTATGTGTGTGTGTGTGTACTTACATGTCTCTGTGTACAGTCTAGGCTCCACATGTGAGAGAAAATATGCCTCAGTTGCCTCTCCATCTGCCGTGTTCTGCTCCCACAATGATCTCCAGCCCCATCCATTTTCCTGCAAATGACACAGTTGTGTTCTTCTTGGTGGCTGCATAAACAAACCTCTTTGTGCATCTTTGCTACGTTTTCCTTTCCTTTTCCTCTGATGGTGTATGTGTACGTTGATTCTGTTACTTGACTCCTGTGACTGAGGCAACAATAAATGTGAATGTCTCCGTGGCATGCTGACTTATAATACTTTGTGTTTACCAGAAGTGGCACAGCTATATCATTTCATAATATTATATATATTTTTGAGAACCTCGATGAATTCTCACTGTTGTCATTAAAGATAAAGACATACGGTGGTCTTGTCAATTTGTCAGCTTTAAGCTGTGTGTCTTTGGACAATTACTATGTCAAGCAGAGAAGTCCTGCTTGAATTGTGTGGTGGACATGGGCAGGTTCTTGACAAGGACTCTAATCTTAGATCTCCGACCCAAGAGTCCCCTCCCCTAGGTGAGCTTCAGAAAGATAGCTAAGCCAAGCCTTCCTCTTGAGTAAAGAATATGACCACCATAGATACTGTCCTCTCTAGATGTTTATGGCCTGAGGACAACTTCCCTTCAAAGGCTTCTCCTACCAAGATAAGCTAAGCCGGTCTCCTTGATCCATTTTGAGATTATAAACCTCACTTCCTGGTTTATCTGTGATGTAGTAACACTTGTTCTACTGCTTGTTCAGATGCGTGCAATAAACCCAATTCTCCATTCAAATCTGAATAATAAACAACGTGCTGAGACTCCGGTGAGCTGAGACTTCTCTGTCAGCAAGCCCTGTCCTCCTGATGCCAGCTTTTCTGTCCATGTGTCTGTCTGTCTGTCTATTCTTCACTCCCTAGCCATGACAGTGCTTGGGGCAGTGGAAGAAATGGACAGTCATTGTGGGTTGCTAGTCCCTTGCTTACATTTCAAAGGATGGACTTAATACTTACTCATACAACCCACTTAAGAGGTATAACTATGCTACAGAATATCAAAGATGTTTGTAGATTCTTTATACCTGATCTAAAGTACAGGATGTGACAGTTAAGCTCTAAGGAACTAAAAGTTTTACTGTTTTGTGAGAAAATAAACCCAATATCCCTTAATTTCTCAAACATAACAGAAATAACTTAGGGGTTGGGAGAGTCTTTCAAGACAGTCTGTCAGACTTGGCTGTCCTGGAATTCTCTCTGTAGACCAGGTTGACCTCGAACTCACAGAGATCCACCTGCTTCTGTGACACAAGTGCTAGGGTTAAATGTACATGCCCCCATCATCCCATCCAGCTAGAAATAACAATATTTTAAATCTAAATTTCCATTAAGTAGTGCAGGTGGACAAGATAGCCAATTAGAAGTTTCTAACACCCCCACCCCCATGCATAATAAATAACAATTGCCTTTGAACCAATACAAGTAAAGGAAGACACTGGAAGAAAGAATGTAGCTACTGAAACTCAGGAAGGCCTTGCCTCTCCCTTTGCTCCCCTGAGAGAAGATCAGCTCTAAAGGAGGAGAATCTGAAGGTGAAAGAGAATGAAAAGATTCTAGCAACTTCCAAGACCCCTGTGATTATCAAAGGCTCAAAGCCCGGCTGAGTGAGCTCTCTAGATTCCACATGCTGCGTTCTCCCTAGAGAAGTTGCCAGCACTGCATCCAGCATCCTCAAAGTCAAATAGCCTGTGCTATACCACCTTGGAGCCATGGCATACCCTCAACCACCCCAATGGACCATGATCACTGACAGAATTGCTTCTGCATCATGGCCCTTAACACAAAACTGAAATGATGACACACCCTTAGGAGCCTAGAATCTTAAAACTACTGCATGTGGTACCTGCCTGCTATGAACTAGAACAGCATCCCACTCCCTGGGGGCTCCAAGCCTCAGGCACATTTGAGCAGTTATATGTTGAACTCCACTGCTGATGTGGTTCTACTCCATCAGTGATAAACTGGGATGACCCACACAGTCCAGCATTCAATAGTTCATTTCCTAGAAATCAGCCTGACTGAGCTGTGTTGAGCATTCATAGATTCCTTATCTGTCAGGCACAGGCCATTTACTGTTCAGGATGCTGAGGTATCTTCTCTCAGTCTCTGCCATGACATTCCTCATCCCCCAAGGTCCACATCAGCATCTTGATATTCCATACTCCTTCCTACTAAGAAACTTCATCTTAATGAGCCCAAGTTACTGCCATGTACTTTCATCTTTGGGTCCATAAGCACTGTTCAGTAACATGCCATCTCTCTAGGGTTTACATTGCTGCTGGACCCTATTGGTTCTAGTATGCAATATGCCCTGCCCTCTGGGACCCCAGCTTCTGGAGCATGGATACCTTCTTCCCCAGAGTGCGGTTTAGGATATTCTCTAACCCCCCAAAAATCAGAAACACAGTCACATACCAGCCCCATCAGTTTATGCTAGTGGGATGTGTCATAGAACAATGGGTCCCAGTTTACTGGTAGAAGACATCTACTCGTACATCAAAAAACGATCTTTTGCCTCAAGCCTCACATGGTACTGTGGTTTCATAAGACTCTAAGCACAGAAGTCTAGTTTCATATCCCGATTAAGAATCCATGCCCTTGATTTCAGTGCTACTATGGCTCCCCATCAGAACCATCCCTTAAAACTCCCCAGTGAAAGGAGCAAACTAACAGTGGATTCCTAAAGCCTTTGATCTAGTCATCTATGAGAATATGGTCTATACCCGGAGCTCCTAATAGCCTAAAGCACGGAAAGACCTGGTGCCACCACTACTGCTGATCACAGCTGAATCAGCTGTGTGAAGCCAATGTGACCACACAAAAGTACTGCCTTTTTACCCTGCTCAACTAGAGTATAGGTGGGAGGGTCCCTCTATAATAGCTACTTAATAAAGTTTGGAAGAGGTGACTGAACTATTCGATTCACAGGCATCAAGACAGAGAAAAAGAAACATGAACAAGCCAGGGGTTATGAAGCCACCAAAGGAGTGCAAACTTCCCGAGTAACTAACCCCGAGTCACATAATTCACAAGTTGTCTGAAAAACTCAAAGTATTGTCTTGAAGCAACCCAATGAGATACAAGAGAATAAAAAGAGACAAGGCCCTGAAATTAGGAAAATAATGACCAACAGTAGGAATAATAGAGCTGATGAATCAGTAAGTGAATGAAATTAAAAAATACATAAAACTCCATCAAAGTCTAGGAAGACAGAATGCATAATTTGTGATTTTTGAAGACATACCTTTTGATATGATTAAGTCAAATAAAAAAATGTAAAATTTGTGAAGTCAGCCTTGAACTAATTTCTTAAATATGCCCAAGATTTAGGAGAAATGTGGGCAACAAATCCTTAAAGCCTCCAAGTCACCAAGTAGATTCTGTTTTAAAAGGTCCTCTTTGAGACATATTGCAATAAATTCTCCAAGTTCATGGTGGCTCATGTCTGTAAGCTTAGCATAACAGAAACAGGTGGGTTGCCATAAGCTGGACACCAGCCTGAACTATATGAGTTCCATGCCATCCTGGGCTATCTTATAAGAACCTGTCTTAAAAACAAAACAAAACAAACAAAAATTCAAAAAAAGATATTTTCTAAAAGTCTAATACTAACACTCTACTCAATGATAATTCAGTCAAGGAAGAAATGAAGAAATAAATTAAAGACTTTTTAGAGTTTAACAAAAATGAAGCCACAATATACCCAAACTTATGGGACACAATGAAAGCGTCCTAAGAGGAAAACTCCTAGCTCTGAGTACCTCCAAAAAGAATCTGGAGAGAGCATACACAAGCAGCTTGACAGCACACCTAAAATCTCTAGATCAAAAGGACGCAAATTCACCCAAGAGGAGTAGAGAGCAGGAAATAATCCAACTCGGCTGAAATCAACCAAATAGAATCAAACAGAACTATACAGAGAATCAACCGAACCTGGAGCTGGTTCTTTGAGAAAATATCAACAAGATAGATAAACCCTTACCCAGACTAACTAGAGAGCACAGGGACAGTATCCTAATTAATAAAATCAAAAATGAAAAGGGAGACATAACAATAGAATCTGAAGAAATCCAAATATCATCAGATCCTACTACAAAAGCCTATACTCAACAAAGCTGGAAAACCTAGATGAAATGGAAATTTTTCTAGACAGATACCAGGTACCAAAGTTAAATCAGGATCAGATTAACGATATAAAAAGTCCTATATCACCTAAAGAAATAGAAACAATTATTAATAGTCTCCCAACCAAAAAAAAAAGCCCAGGACCTGATGGGTTTAGTGCAGAGTTCTATCAGACCTACAGAGAGGACCTAATTCCAATACCCCTCAAACTATTCCAAAAAAAAAAAAAAAAATAGAAACTGAAGGTACTAATTTGTTCTATGAAGCCACAATTACTCTGATACCTAAACCACACAAAGATCCAACAAAGAAACAGAACTTCAGACCAATTTCCTTTATGAATATCAATGCAAAAATATTCAATAAAATTCTGCCAAACTGAATCCAAGAACACATCAAAATGATTATCCAACATGATCAAGTAGACTTCAAACCAGGGATGCAGGGGTGGTTAAATATATGGAAATCCATCAACATAATCCACTATATAAACAAATTCAAAGACAAAAACCACATGATCATCTCATTAGATGCTGACAAATCATTTGACAAAATTCAACACCCATTCATGGGAAAAGTCTTGAAAAAATCAGGCGAATGTGAGGGCAGCTCCCCACATCAGAAGATGGAAAGATCTCCCATGCTCATCAATTGGCAGGATTAATATAGAAAAAAATGGCTATCTTGCTGAAAGCAATCTACAGATTCAATGCAATCCCCATCAAAATTCCAACTCAATTCTTCACTGAGTTAGAAAGGGCAATTTGCAAATTCATCTGGAATAACAAAAAAACTTAGGATAGCAAAAACTATTCTCAATAATAAAAGAATCTCTGGTGGAATCACCATCCCCAACCTCAAGATGTACTACAGACAATTGTGATATAAACTGCATGGTACTGGTATATCGACAGACAGGTAGATCAAAGGAATAGAATTGAAGACCCAGAAATGAACCCCCACACCTATGGTCACTTGGTCTTTGACAAAGGAGGCAAAACCACCCAGTGGAAAAACAAGACAGCATTTTCAACAAATGGTGCTGGCTCAACTGGCAGTTATCATGTAGAAGAATGCGAATTGATCCATTCTTATGTCCTTGTACAAAGCTCATGTCTAAGTGGATCAAGGAACTCCACATAAAACCAGAGACACTGAAACTTATAGAGGAGAAAGTGGGAAAGAGCCTCAAAGGTATGGGTACTGGGGGAAAATTCCTAAACAGAACACCAATGGCTTGTGCTGTAAAAGATCAAGAATCAACAAATGGGACCTCATAAAATTGCAAAGCTTCTGTAAGGCAAAGGACACTGTTAATAAGACAAAAAGGCCACCAACATATTCAGAAAAGATTTTTATCAATCCTAAATCTGAAAGGGGGCTAATATCCAATATATATAGAACTCAAGAAGTTGGACTCCAGAAAGCCAAATAACCTATTTTTAAAAATGGGAACAGAGCTAAATAAAGAATTCTCAACTGAGGAATAACAAATGGCTGAGAAGCACCTAAAAATGTCCAACAACCTTAATCACCAGGAAAATGCAAACCAAAACAACCCTGAGTTTCCACCTCACACCAGTCAGAATGGCTAAGATCAAAAATTCAGGTGACAGCAAATACTGGCAAGAATGTGGAGTAAGAGAAACACTCCTCCATTGCTGGTGGGATTGCAAGCTGGTACAACCACTCTGGAAATCAGAAAACTGGACATAGTTCTACTGGAAGATCCAGCATTTCCACTCCTGGGCATATACCCAGAAGATGTTCCAATTTGTAATAAGAACACATACTCCACTATGTTCATAGCAGCCTTATTTATAATAGCAAGAAGCTGGAAAGAACCCAGATGTCCCTCAACAGAGGAATGGATACAGAAAATGTGATACATTTACACAACGAAGTACTACTCAGCTATTTAAAAAAATGACTTCATGAAGTTCACAAGCAAATAGATAGAATTAGAAAATACCATACTAAGTGAGGTAATCCAGTCACAAAAGAACATACATGGTATGTACTCAATGATAATTGGATATTAGCCCAGAAGCTCAGCATTGCCAAGATACAATTTGAAAAACACATGAAACTCAAGAAGAAGGAAGACCAAAGTGTAGACACTCAGACCCTTCTTAGTAGGGTGAGCAAAATACCCATGGAAGGATTAACAGAGACAAAGTTCTGAGCAGAGACTGAAGGCATGGCCATCCAGGGACTGCCCCACCTGGGGATCTATCCCATAAACAACCACCAAACACAGACACTATTGCAGATGTCAACCAGAGCTTGCTGACAGGAGACATATAGCTGTCTCCTGAGAGGATCTGCCAGTGCCTGACTAATACAGAAGTGAGTGCTCACAGTCATCCAGTAGACAGAGCACAGGGTCCCCAATGAAAGAGCTAGAGAAAGTACTCAAGGAGCTGAAGGGGTTTGCAGACGCCTAGGAGGAACAACAATATGAACTAACCAGTACTCCCAGAGCTTCCTGGGACTAAACCACCAATCAAGGAAAACACACGGAGAGACTCATGGCTGTAGGTGCATATGTAGCAGAGGATGGCCATCAGTGGGAGGAAAGGCCCATGGCCCTGTGAAGGTTCTATGCCCCAGTGTAGGGGAATGCCTGGGCCAGGAAGAGGGAGTGGGTGGGTTGGGGAACAAGAGCCAGGGATAGAGAATAGGGGATTTTCAGAGGGGAAACTAGGAAAAGGGATAACATTTGAAATGTAAATAAAGAAAATATCTAATAGGATTTGCCTGGGCATCTGTGGAAGACATCTTGGATACTGGACTCCACTGAGACTACTCTGCACAGGTGAGAGTGTGGACTACAGAAGCTAACAGCTGGGACAGGCAGGAGCCACAGAGCTTCTGAGGCAGCCCCCTTTTCGGGCTCCGGACATCTGGGCACCTTCCCTGCCAGAGGATAGGTGTCCACCCAGCCCGGGAGGACTTTGCCTGAGCATCTGTGGGAGACAGCTTGGTTCCCAGACTCCACCGAGACTAGTCTCAATGATAATTGGATATTAGCCCAGAAGCCTACAGAACTCCACAGGTGAGAGTGTGGACTACAGAATTTAACAGCTTCTGGGACAGGTCCTGTTTTGGACCTTCATCTTCTGCCAGGAGGCAAGTCTGAACACCAGATATCTGTGCACCTTCCCTGAAAGAAGAGAGTCTGCCTGCAGAGAGTGCTCTGACCACTGAAACTCAGGAGAAAGCTAGTCTCCCTGGTCTACTGGTAGAGAATAACAGAATCACGAGAGGAACAAGCTCTAACCAGAGACAACTATAACAACTGACTCCAGAGTTTACCAGATGGTGAAAGGCAGATGTAAAAATCTTACTAACAAAAAACAAGACCACTCACCATCATCAGAACCCAGTACTCCCACCTCAGCCAGTCCAGGCCACCCCAACACACTCGAAAACCTAGACCCGGATTTAAAGGCATATCTCATGATGATGGTAGAAGACATCAAAAAGGTCTTCGATAACTCACTTAAAGAAATACAGGAGAACGCTGCTAAAGAGTTGCAAGTCCTTATAGAAAAACAGGAAAACACATCCAAACAGATGATGGAAATAAACAAAACCATACTAGACCTAAAAATGGAAGTAGACACAATAAAGAAAACCCAAAGTGAGGCGACGCTGGAGATAGAAACCCTAGGAAAGAAATCTGGAACCATAGATGCCAGCATCAGCAACAGAATACAAGAGATGGAAGAGAGAATCTCAGGTGCAGAAGACTCCATAGAGAACATCGGCACAACAATCAAAGAAAATGGAAAATGCAAAAAGATCCTAACTCAAAACATCCAGGAAATCCAGGACACAATGAGAAGACCAAACCTACAGATAATAGGAGTAGATGAGAATGAAGATTTTCAACTCAAAGGGCCAGCAAATATCTTCAACAAAATTATAGAAGAAAACTTCCTAAACCTAAAGAAAGAGATGCCCATGAACATACAAGAAGCCTACAGAACTCCAAATAGACTGGACCAGAAAAGAAATTCCTCCCAACATATAATAATCAGAACAACAAATGCACTAAATAAAACTAGAATATTAAAAGCAGTAAGGGAAAAAGGTCAAGTAACTTATAAAGGCAAGCCTATCAGAATTACACCAGATTTTTCACCAGAGACTATGAAAGCCAGAAGATCCTGGACAGATGTTATACAGACACTAAGAAAACACAAATGCCAGCCCAGGCTACTATACCCAGCCAAATTTTCAATTACTGTAGGTGGAAAAACCAAAGTATTCCACGACCGAACCAAATTCACACGTTATCTTTCCACAAATCCAGCACTTCAAAGGATAACAACAGAAAAAAAACAATACAAGGACAGAAACCACGTCCTAGAAAAGACAAGAAAGTAATCCTTCAACTAACCTAAAAGAAGACAGCCACAAGAACAGAATGCCAACTTTAACAACAAAAATAACAGGAAGCAACAATTACTTTTCCTTAATATCTCTTAATATCAATGGACTCAATTCCCCAATAAAAAGACATAGACTAACAGACTGGCTACACAAACAGGGCCCAACATTTTGCTGCTTACAGGAAACCCATCTCAGGGAAAAAGACAGATAGTACCTCAGAATGAAAGACTGGAAAACAATTTTCCAAGCAAATGGTCTGAAGAAACAAGCTGGAGTAGCCATTCTAATATCGAATAAAACTCAAGAAGAATGAAGTCCAAAGTGTGGACACTTTGCCCCTTCTTAGAATTGGGAACAAAACACCCATGGAAGGAGTTACAGACACAGTTTGGAGCTGAGACAAAAGGATGGACCATCTAGAGACTGCCATATCCGGGGATCCATCCCATAATCAGCTTCCAAAAGCTGACACCATTGCATACACTAGCAAGATTTTGCTGAAAGGACCCAGATATATTTGTCTCTTGTGAGACTATGCTGGGGCCTAGCAAACACAGAAGTGGATGCTCACTGTCAGCTATTGGATGGATCACAGGGCCCCCAATGGAGGAGCTAGAGAAAGTAACCAAGGAGCTAAAGGGATCTGCAACCCTATAAGTGGAACAACAATATGAACTACCCAGTACTCCCCAGAGCTCGTGTCTCTAGCTGCATATGTATCAGAAGATGGCCTAGTTGGCCATCAGTGGAAAGAGAGGCCCATTGGTCGTGCAAACTTTATCTGCCTCAGTACAGGGGAATGCCAGGGCCAAGAAGTGGGAGTGGGTGGGTGGGGGAGTGGGTGGGAGAACTTGTGGGGAACTTTTGGGATAGAATTGGAAATGTAAATGAAATAAATGTGTAATAAAAAAATAAAAGAAAATATCTTTAAAAAATTTCAAAACACACACCCAAAAATACCCACCAACCCCCCCAAAAATGTCTAATACCAACAATTTTAAAAGCACCAATTGAAAATAACAAGCCAAGCTCTACTTGCAGATTTCTTAGCAGAAATCTTGAATATGGAAAGAGATTCTTCTCTTTCTATCCAAAATGCTGAAACAAACAAACAAACAAACAAAAATGGTAACAATTAGAAAATGTTCTATCCTGCAAAGCAGGATTCATTTCATTCAGAAATGAAAGAGAAATAAAGGCTTTCATAGCTTTTGTCCCCGAAAAAGTTAAAGGAATTCATGACCACTCGACATGCCTTATAACAGATGCTTAGGGAGCTTTTAAGGGTGGTAGCCGTTGTCATGAAAACATATACGATTATCAGTAAGTATGATGAGGAGAGTTAAGCACGTAGTGAAAATCAGAACACCCTAATGCACTTATTACTTCCCACTTCCATTCCATGTCTCCATCCACAACACTTGTGTGGAGAAGGCTTATGTACTGTAAGCAGTGATTAGAGCTGAGGCTCTTGAGAGGCATTTGAATCATGCGAGCTCTGTCTTTAACAATTTACTAATCTATTAATGGATTCGAAGTCCCGAACAGATGGGTAGCATATGCTACAACTGTGGAAGGTGAGGCCTAATGGAAGGGTGTGGGTTGCCCTTGAAGGGGTGTGCATATGGATCCTGGCAAGATTTTTCTACTCTTTTGGCTGTTTGTAAGGTGAGTGGTGTTACTGCCATTATCTTCAACCTTATCTAAGGGCCATATCTACCTTATCTAACTTATTTGGCTAAAATAAGTCAAATTGTACCACTGGTCACAAATAATCCTTTTCTCCTTTGGCATTATTTCTTCTAAGTATTTATCAAAGAGGTGAAAACTGACCCCAACTCTAATGCTAGCCCATAAATCATATATATCTCCAGTAGGAAGGTAATGAAGTCAAGCAGTCAATAAGAACTGAAACTATCGTGAAGACATATTCAATACAAGTATGTAAGACTGTGTCATCATAAGCACAAGTTATGGTGGGCTAATAGGATTCTAGAGGTCTTGTGTGTAACACAAGCAGACTTGTTATCAGCCTAAAATGATACATTGAAAGTTGTAAGCCACAACCCAAAATGTATCATTAATAGTATCAAGGGTTGGCTCTCTCACATAAGATGGGTCTCAAGTTGGGGCAGTCTTTGGTTGGATGTTCCCTTAGTCTTTGCTCCATCTTTATCTCTGTGCATCTCACAGGTAGGACAAATTTTGGGTTGAAGGTTTTGTGGGTGGATTTATGTCATCTTCCATCCTCTGGAAATCCTGCCTGGCTATAGGAGGTGATATTTTCAATCTCTATATCCCCTCTCTGGTAGGAATCTAAATTAGGGTCACCCCCATAGACTCCCTATATCCTCTCTCATCCAAGACCTCTAGCTAGTTGCCAGAGATGCCCCCTCCCAATTTCCATTCTCACTTCCAGACCTCTTTCATGCCCCTACTCCCAACATCTGATCACCATCCCTGTTCCCCTCCTCACCTCCTCTCCTACCCAGCTTCCTCTCTCCATGCACATCAGATGACTGTTTAGTTTCCCCTTCTGAGTAAGCTTCACAATCCTCCCTTGAGACTTCAGTATCACCCAGTTTGTTTTGGGTCTGTGAATTGTAGCATGGTTGTCCTGTACTTTATGGCTAATGTCCACTTATAAGTGAGTACATATCACAAAGCAAGCCTTAACAAATTCACAAGGATTGAAATCATACTTAGTATTATCTCAGACCACGATGATAAAAAACCAGCAGTTAATAACATTATGAATCTTGGAAAATCTACAGATATGCTTAATCTTAATTGAGAGCCACTTAAGTGAAGCATTAGCACCAGGCAATTAGTGAATCCTCTTTCCAGATGTGATTGTTTCTAGATAGAATTAACTAAGGAAGAGAAACTTGCCCAGAATGTGACAGGGTGGGAATCCCAGTAGAATAAGAGGGAAAAAGAATAAAAATGGGGTTCAGCCATTCTTTATTTCTCTGCTCCTCTCCACAGTGAGGAGCCATACCCTTCTCCTCACAGTGAATTCAAAACTGGGAACTAAAATAAATCTCTCCTTTAAAATTGTTTTGTCACATATTTGTTGTTTTGTCAAGATATGGAGCAGTTAATATAATGTAGTAATTATAAACATGCCCCTGTATAGTCAATGAGTCAAAGAGAAGTATAGACATATCATGTGACAACCCAAAATGGAGAACATATCAAAACCTAAGCACACAGCAAAACCAGCTCCAAGACATGAGGTTACAGCAAGAAATGCCTGCATTAAAGAAGCAGTCAAAATAATTCATCTAACAGTTTGCCTCCAGGAACTAGAAAATAGAGCAAAATAAACCCAAGACTGCCAGAAAGAAAGAAGAGTAATAATCACAAGAGAAGTCAAATGGAGAATAGAAGCATAAAAATACAGTAAGAGTGAGGGGTTTGTTAAATAAATGAAAACAAGCCCCTGGCTACTCTACAAAAACCAAGGACACAGACCCAAAAAGGAAAGTGAAGAAATTACAAAATAATCTCAAATGAAAGGACCAAGGAGAATTACTATAAATGACTACATGTTGACATTAGATACTGGAAGGAAATAGTTGCTTTAAAAAAATGTTTGATTCAACAAGAGACAAAAACCTGAACAGATTCTAACATATAAAAAGATTAAAGAGTAAATAAAAAAAAAAACCGAGCTCATCAAAGAAAAGTCTAGGAGTAGATCACATTTCACCTGGACTCTACCAACCATTGGAATAAATATTAATATTTCTTAAGGTCTTTATTTTAAAAAAATAGAGAGTTAGGAGAATACTTCCAAATGCATTCTATAGCGCTTTGATGCCTAAACTGGACAAACACTCAGCAAAAAGTAAACCTCCTGGCTAATTTGTGTGGCCAGTGTTAATGTTAATGGAAAATTTAAAACATTCCCAGATTTAACCAAATGACTTTTTTTTTTTTGTCCAAGCCTCATGACCAAGGGAGATTTATCTCTAGCATGCAAGGCTGGTTTACTATACACAGATCAATGTGGAAGAACGCACTCACAGGCTGAAGGCAAAACCGTAGACTAAGACCAGTCAGTTTACAGAAAGCACTTTCCATGCTTCAGTGTCCTTCTTTATAAAACTCCTGATTAGCTTATTTAATTTAGGCACCAAAGGACGTTTCCTCAACATGATAAAGACACTTAAAAAACCTCACAGCTCACATCAAGAAATAAAAATCTCTAAAAGAAAGATATTAAATACCTCTGTATAGACAGCATCATCTTTGATGAACAGAAGCTCCAAATGCTCTGCCCAAAGCCAACAGCAGCAGCAGCTTTTCGATCTGACAAATGAATTCAAGATTTTATGATATGAATCATTCAATACTTGATAGCATGTCTACTTACCAACAATGACCAAACTGAACAACTGCCTTTACAACAACATTAAAATAAATTACTTATGGATAGATTTAATCAAGAATGTGAAATATAAGTTAACACTTGTTTTCTTAAAAAAAAACAATAAGTTAACACTTAAAATATTGAAGATATTAAAAAAATAGTCATCCCATGCTCATGGATTAAAAAAAATGCAGACTGTTACAATGCTAATTTGCACACAAATATATGTTTTATGCTACATATTATATATTTTATCTATATTATGTATGTTATATAACATATGCTAGAATCAATCAAGATCCTAAATACCAAAGAAATCCTAAATATCACAGAAACAGAAAGAAAACATCCTGAATTTTCATGGAACTAGAAAAGACTGTGACTAGCAAAAGCTATTCTAAAGGTGTCTTAATCAGAGTTTCTATTCCTGCACAAACATCATGACCAAGAAGCAAGCTGGAGAGAGAAGGTTTATTCAGCTTGCATTTTCACATTGCTGTTTATCACCAAAGGAAGTTAGGACTGGAATTCAAGCAGGTCAGGAAGCAGGAGCTGATACAAAGACCATGGAGGGATGTTACTTACTGGCTTGCTTCCCCTGGCTTGCTCAGTTTCTTTCTTATGAAAACCCAAGACTACCAACCCAGGGATGGCACTACCCACAAAATGGGCCCTCCCATCCTTGATCACTAATTGAGAAAATGCCTTACAGCTGGATCTCATGAAGGCATTTCCTCAACGGAGGCTCCTTTCTCTGTGATAACTCCAGCTTGTGTCAAGTTGACTCTCAAAACCAATCAGTACAAAAGGGAAGAAAAGTTGGAGGTATCACACATGCACAAGGTATTAAAATTACACCATAAAATGGTGGCAATCAACGCCATTGAGTACCTGCATAAAAGCAGATGTAGAAGCTAGTAGAATAGAACAGTGTTTCAAAATAAGTTCAAATCTATAGGGACAACTCTATTTGGAAAGTACACAAGAAGGAAAGGTTAATTTTGTCAATAAAGAGTACTGAGAAAATTGGATATCCACATGAAAAAAATAATAATGAAATTGAATCTTTATATGCAGACTCAAAGTGGATTAAAGACCTAAATATAAGATCAGAAACTATAAAACTCTAAGAAGAGAAAACCAAAGGAAAGCCTTCTAAACATTGGCCTTGGCAATGATGTTTGCCTGTAACACCAAAAATATACTGGCTATAAAAGCAAACATAAAATTAATGGAACTGACTCCAACTATAAAACATCCACATAGCAAAGTAAATGATCAACAAGATTAAATTGTAGCCCCAGGCTGGGAAAAATATTTGTAGTCCACATATTTAATAAGAACTCAATATCAAAAAGATATATAAGAACTCACATGACTTATAAAAAATTACCCAGCTAAAAATGAGCAAAATAGAGATCTCTCTAATGAAAGAATAACAATTGCCAATCAGGCATTGAAATTTACTTATCATCAATCCTTAGGCAAATGCAAAATGAAATCACTGGGAGCTACCACATGACAATGAAGAGAGTGGCCATTTCCCTAAAATTAAACAAATGCTGGAAGTAATGAGAGCCCATGTCCACTGGGGATGGGAATGCAGACTGGTACAACCATTATAAGGAAAAGAATGAAGTTTCATAAGAAATTAAGGCTATGTGCTTTCTTTTGAGTATTCACCCCCAGGAAATATAAACATCATTTTGTTAAGTTATCTGCAGTTCCCAGGCATCCACATCTGCCAAGATATAGAAACTGGGCTCTCCTTTCCTCTCTCCCTCTCCCTCTCTCTCTCCCTCTCCCTTTCCCTCTCTCCCTCTCTCTCCCTCTCCCTCTCCCTTTCCCTCTCTCTCTCCCTCTCTCTCTCCCTCTCGCTCTCCCTCTCTCTCTCCCTCTCTCCCTCTGTCTCCCTTCTTCCTCTTCCCTCTCTCTCCCTCTGTGTGTGTGTGTGTGTGTGTGTGTGTGTGTGTGTGTGTGTGTGTGCATGCACGTGCATGCAATTATTATTAGCAATAAAGAAAAACAGGGCCTTCCCATTTGTCATGACCTGAGGGAGAGTGGAGGACATTTTGCTAAGTAAAATAAAACAGACACACAAAGACAAATGTCTTTCTGGAGACTTCCAGGGTGCTCTGGGATCTGCCTCATAAATATAGGGACACCAAAATGGCAATGGACAAGAGACTATATTGCATCCCTTGTAAGATGGGATTGTGATCGACTGTGGCAGTTGTTATATGACTTTGCTGTGGATGTTAAGACATACAACTGAGGCTAAGCTGACTGCTCGGAAGGAATGTGAATGTATGTATGTATGTATAAAAGAGGAATTTCAGTGGGAAAAAAGGGACATGTGGATGCTATCTTCTGCATTAACTTCAATTTGGCAGGAAAAGCAGAAACAGGGGTGGATGAAATGGAGGTATTGGCTTGCCATTTTTAGAGCTGGCACAATGCAAGGGAGAGAGTACAAGTTACATGTGTGCTAAAGATCCATTTCTAAGATTGAAGGGGAAGAGTACAGCAATGAAGAGGCAAAGGGTGAGGTGCAGTAACATTGGCTATCTCTCCAGCTCAACCTTTAATGAAGAGAGAGGAAAAAAATCCATGATTCAGCATACGGATGACAGCTTTAATGACAGTCTAGTGAAGAAAGCTATGATAATTAGGGGCTACTCTGCATCAGGACCACTCAAATTGAGGAAGATTTTAAATGGAGTGAAATAGCTTCTCACAGCTTGGTTCGTGCAGCAGTGGAACTTGGGGATGGGTAGGATTAGTCCTCATGCCATAGAAGGAGAAGCTGAGAAATATAACTACCCATCCTGTCTTGAGACAAAGACGGCAGTCATCTGCAGCAATATAACAGAAATAAGTCCCTTATAAAGACCTGTAGGGACATGGATGTTTGATTATCACTGGCTGGGGGACCCATGAATATCAAGGACTGGAAGACAAAGCAGAGAGAAGATGTGGTATTTAATGCTCACTGAGTCAGAGAGGACTGTGTGAAAATTAATTCACATGGTTTAGGCGGGCATTGGTGCCTTTTCTGAGCTCCATGGTGGAATATGGTCATTACGAGGTAGGCAGATCGGAACAACTTAGACTGCTGTGTGAATCAAATCCATAAAATGCTAAAGCAGTCAAGAGTGAATAGCAGAAAAGGGGTCTGTCCCAGTCACTAGAGGACAAATGTGCCAAAGTTTATGTGACTCAGGTTCCTAGGGAAAAATTCATGGGAAACCAAATGGCTGCCAAATAAGTAACCTCTTATTGGAGGTGCTTGTGCAAGTACCTCCAATAAGCTCTTTGGTTCTGGTCTGTCATCAATGAGGACAATATACCTTTGTTCACCTTGGCCCAGGAAAAATCATGCAACTGAACCAAGTACTTGAATGAACAGCAGACGCTCTCATTTCTGATGGGAATACAAAACAGAACAGACACTTTGAAAGCTGGTTTTTCCCATTTTTTAAATTTTATTTTTATTTTTTATTAAATATTTTCTTTATTTACATTTCAAATATTATCCCCTCTCCTAGCTTCCCCTCCGAAAATCCTCTATCCCCTCCCCTTGCTCATTAACCCACCCACTCCCACTTCCTGCCCTAGCATTCCCCTATACTGGGGCACAGGACCACTGATGGCCAACTAGGCCATCCTCTGCTACATATGCAGCTAGAGCTGTGAGTCCCACCATGTGTTTTCTTTGGTTGGTGGTTTAGTCCCAGGGAGCTCTGGGAGTACTGGTTAGTTCACATTGTTGTTCCTCCTTTGGGGATACAAACCCCTTCAGCTCCTTGGGTACCAAGCAAGCATTTCTCCTCCATCCAACACAGAAATCCTTCTCATTAGTGTTCACCCAAGTGAGCGGGATGTTTTCACACAAAAATCCTGCAGGCATGTATTGAAGTTTGGTCTTTTGCTGTGTATTGTAATGCAAGTGACTCTATGTGACCTTGCCCTGAATTACTTCTGAGATGCTGACAGCCAATACCTGGGCAGAAGAGACAGAGGTGGGATTTAGGGCTCCTGACTTTGGGGAGGGTCAGAGGAGAACACCAGGAAGAAGGTGAGGGGGGAGGGGGTAAGAGAAGCTGCCAAAGGTTAGGTGAATCATGAAAATGTGACCCTGAGGCTGACCAATTGGTGTTAAGAGCAGCCCAAATGAAACATAATAACAACTCAGAATTATCGACAAGAAAGTAGTTTCTAATAGTTTAGAAGGTGGATATCTGCCCAGATCTTGTGCAGTTTAAGGCTTCTTGTAAATATAAATGTTGTATATGTGTGTTTTATCTGGGAACTAAATGGTCAAAGGTGGGATAAAAACCCTGGGTTGAGATTAAAAATTTCTACAATATTCACGTTCCAGACTAGATTCAGGCATAGCTGTCAAAACATGAATGGCATCATTCAGGATACCCTGCCGTGACAGTGTTTCTGTAATACCGTTGTTGGATTTTATTTTGATGTCTTGTTTGATAGTTTACCCTTTCTTTGTAGATATTACTATCAAATATTACCATCCATTATTTTTATACTTAGATTATCTTCTTTTCATTTAAAGTAAAACATTTGTTTTCAAATTCAAAATTTGTTCTTAGGCTATTCATTCCATAAGGAAAAAAATGTATGCTTTCTCATTATTTCAAAAACAGTTGTCATTATGAAGCCAAAAAAAGCCATCCATTCAACTTTAATTATACTATCATTGTGTGGTAGATCCCTTACTATTTGCAATTTAGTGAGACACAACCTTGGGTCATAGGCTTTCACCCTGTATGATGGCTAGGTTTTATGTCAACTTGCTATGTGCTTGGGTCATCTGAGAAGAGGAAACCTCTACTGAGAAAAATGCCTTCATAAAATTGGCTTATGGGCAAGTTGGCGGGGCGTTTTCTTGATTGGTAATGGATGTGGAATGGTCCATCACACAGTGGGCTGTGACACCCTTGCACAGATGTTTCTGAGTTGTGTGAGGAAGTAGGCTGAGCCAGCTATAAGAAGCAAGCCAGTAGGTAGTGTTTCTGCATGATTTCTGCCTCCGTTCCTATGTCCAGGTTCTTACCATGTGTTCCTGCCTTATGCTCCTACCCTGACTTCCTTCAGTGATGAACTGTGACATGGAGATATAAACCGAAGCAAGCCCTTTCTTCTCCAAGCTGCTTTTGGTCAGGGTCT